>NC_056732.1:178232353-178456690 GCF_019279795.1 Protopterus annectens | reverse complement strand
AATCTGCAGACCTCTTCAAGAATCTGCAGGAAAAAACTTAAGAATTGCAGGACATCAAACATCTGCTGATGTCCCCCATTCCCAAGTATTACAGGAACTACCCTGCTAAAACCACTTTTGTAAGGCATAACTCTCCTCAGACAGCTGCATCCTCTTCCACATCTAGAAGAGGGGCAAGAAGACCTACCACGTTCAGACGTACTACACCACCTCCTCAGCCCAGAAAACCCTTTCTGGACAGATGAGGTCCCAATAATGCTCAACTGCCTTTCCCACCTACCACTCTCTGCTTGCATTCCCCACTGTCTCCCCCTCTGGCAATCCGTCACCCCAGACCAATGGGTCCTATCCATTATCCAAAAAGTTTACCTTCTGTCTTGGAAAGAAAAAACACCCAAGAAAGATTTTCCTTCTCATCGCAAAAAACAAATTCATCTCCTACCACAAGATGTTCTTCGTCTTTCACTGTTGCAGTCATCACATTTGGGTTATCTGCTTGCAGTAGCCCTCAGTCGGCCTGATTAACAAAGTCATGGGTCCTGCTTTGGTTGCTCTCTCTTCTGTGACGTCTGTTCGTCAGGGGTATAAAACATGCAGCTGACGCTATTACATCTGTCTTTATTGCCGTGCCGTGCGGTTCTCGAAGTGGAAGCAGTTCGCAAATGCTTGTCGGCCGACTCCTGAAATTTTCGTTTTCGAGCTTCAGAACCAAAGTCTTCAGCTAAAGCCAAGTACCCCATTGGGGAAACTTTTTCTTGCTCTAAACAGATGTCAGTAAAAGTAAATAATTGCATTTCTTGTGGAAAGCAAATGCCTCAAAGATTTTAATTCGTACTGTATTCCTTGCTTAGGCTTTAACCATGACGTACCTCACCGTCAGTTTTGTGAGTTATTTAATTAATGAATTAGGCAGCGTCGGTACATTTTTGCTTCTAAATATTTTGTTGCTCGGTTCAATTATCAAGATACGTCTTCGGTAAGACATCTGACTACTGACATTCCGAAACAACGCAGATAAAGACAGAGACAGGCTGCCTAGGTCCAAAGCTGCCGATGACGCTTCTCCTAAGCCAGTTGCTAGTTCGCCGGTACTTAGTGATGTGCTTTTGCAGCCCCTGATACCTGCTACTTCAGATTCGCAGGCCTCTACTTAGACCCATTCGGAGTCCGGTATGCTCTGAGATGCTTCAGCTGTGGAACTTACGGATGTCTACCTTGGATGGGTCCGGAGCCGCTGTCCAGGCACCGGCTTCTGAGGGTTTATTCAGGTCTACTGACTTGCATATCAAACCGACGCCATCTTCTTCTTCAAGGCCTAAAACTCAAACCATGCCTAGAAAACTGATGCCCAGACCGCATGGTCTGGCCTCTATGCCTAAAAAAGAAATGGTAAGAATGTCTGAAGACCTTATTACTTTAAGCAGGGGAAGCCAACCTTCCCTCTCTAAGAGACCTAGGATTGAGTTTGTGTATACTTCTGACCAGGATTCTGAAATTTGTTTCCTCTGATGACCAGGATTTACCCATATCTACCTATGAGGATTCTGATGCTGAGGAGTTTATTCCTTCTGGCCCCCCCCCCTCCCCATGAGGATTTCTCTTTTGGTGAAACCTTGCATACTCTTAGGGAGCATTTTCGTTCGGAAAGTCAGGATTTTTCTGATTCTAAAAAGAGGCTTGGGGATTTCTTACTCATGCCCCAGCGCAGGCCTTTAGCTATACCTCCTGTACTACACATTGTTGATTTTGCCTTTTTGGAATTGAGCCTTGCCCCTGACTACCTCCTGCTCCCAGAAAACCTGATAGATATTGCAGGGTTCCTGACTCTCACAAGTTCTTTTCAAAATTCCCACTGAGGATCCTGAGACCATTTCACAGGGACCCAATGGCATTAAAGCTACTACTGCCAAAAATCCTACCCCCTCTGATAGAGACACTTCTGCAACCATGGCCATTAGGGCTTTAAACTGCCAGTTTCATATGTTAAAGTGTCAGCAGCATATTATTGGATTGCTTAAACAGAAAATTATGTTGATTCCTGATTTGTGCAGAGAATAAGGATTTATAGGATTTAATGCATTCTCCTGAACAGGTTGGAAAACCTACTTTGCAATGTGGTTTTGATTCACTAGAGGCAACTTGCAGGGCTGCTGTCACTGGGTCTGTACTTAGAAGGCATACTTGGCTTAAGGGGCAATCCTTGCCAGATCATGTTAAGGCTAAATTAGTGGATGCTCCCTTAAATCAGGACGCCTGTTTGGCAACAAGGCAGAATTTCTTAAAAAGATGGAGGAAAAAGCTAAATCTATGCAAACTGTTAGATTGCTTACAAGTACAACCTCCAGGGTTTAGTAGGCATTGGGCCTCTAAGAATTGGTCCTTTCCTGCCTCTTCCAGGCCTTCTCAGTTCAAACCCAGGTCCAGCAGAACTCCCAGGGTACGCACAGGACTAAGCAGGGGTGGGGGGGGGGCCCACTTCCAAATCTGGGATTAGTAAAATTTCCCCCTATGGTAAACTGTCTCAATGACTTAACTTTAAAACTTCCAAGCACTTCTCAACTGACTGCCCCTTTGGCAGGAAAGATTGCTCTACATGCAAAAAACTGGGAACTCATTACCCAAGACAAATGGCTTTTAAATATAGATGTTAAGTTGTCAATCTCGCCTTCATTCTTGCTTGATGGGTTCGGAGCCGATCCTCGGCTCCGACTCGGCACTTGCTAAGCTCGAGAGTCACTTTTACCAGCTCGAGGCAGCCCCATATCCCATGATGCAAGGCGGTAAGTACCCAGATCTCGTTTGCCGCTTCGCTTATGAGGTCCTCCTTTTACCAGCTCCTGGTAAGTGATTTGCTACTTCGCTATTTTAGCCCCTTTTAACTAAAAAACCCTTTATTGTTAGTTTTATTTTAGTTTTAAACATTTTCTGACAGAAAATTTACTGTCTCTTCTTATTTTTTTAGTCAGACTTTCTCCCATCCCATCCCCCCCCTGTTAGGGTGTGTGTGTGTGTTTTTTTAGTTATACGTTTTGGTATATTTAATTTAATTTCTTTGACTGGTGTGTGTGTCTGTGTTTGCACCATGTCTAAAGAAAGGGTCTCAGGCTTTAAGAAGTGTGACTCGTGCTGTCAGAAAATGTCTCTGACAGACGGTCACACTTCTTGCCTGTACTGCCTGGGGCCTCTTCACCTGCAGGACTCCTGTGCTATTTGTCATTCTTTCAGCCAGAGAGTCCTGCAGGAAAGAAGGAATAAGTTGATTTTGAGGGGCCTTCTTAAGCCGGAGGGCTCTCCGGCTAAGTCGGCTCCATCCAAGACTGCTAAGTCCTCCAAGGCCCAGGCTTCTGTGTCCAAGCCTGCGGCCTCGGCTCCGACTCGTTCTGAGTCGAGATCGCCCGCTGGAGCCGATTCTGGCTTAAGCCTTCGGCACCGATGGCTATCAGTGCCGATTCTGCATCGACCACTTCGGTGTCGGCTCCGATCGGTTCCGACCACCATGTGGCTCAGGCATTGGTGTCGGCTCCGATCGGCTCCGACACCGTTACTTTTGTGGCTGTATCGGCTCCGGCTGGAGCCGATGCATCGAGGCTACCTGTCGGCTCCGATAAGTTGTCGGCTCCGACAGGTTCAATAGTTTCATCGGTTCCGATGGCTCCTTCGAGGAAGAGGTCTAGGTCTCCTTCCTTGGAGCCGATACTTTCGGCCCGCTTCACCTCTCCTCTCGAACAGAGCCATCGGAGCCGATCTTCAAGGTCATCCAGGCTTTCTGACCATGATTTAGAGAGAGTGGTCAGTAGATTACTTAAGTCACAGGCACTGGCCCAAATGTTACATAGTCCGTCTCAACAGACGGCTATTGGTCCACACCCCGTTGCAGTTCCTCCTTCAACTCTACCCCAGAGCTTGGAGTTGGAGTCTTCGGGAATGGTTACTGCTACGGCTGAGGGACAGATACCCCCTTCTGTTCCTTCAGCCTCTACTCTTATCTCCTCTTCGAGACCTTCCTTAGAGGGATTCGGTGGCCGGGCTTCCATGGTCTCCTCCGAGGGGGTGAGTGGCATCGGACCCTTGTCCGAACCCGCTTCCCCTTGGAGCCTCGGCCTTGGTGAGCTCGGCTCCGACATCTGCCTCGGAGACTTCCCTTTCGGTGGTCCCTGGAGTTCCTAGCTCTTCAGAACGGGTTCTCTCGGACCTTCCTGGGAGGGGAGCATTCGAGGTGATGAAGAGTGTGCTGGCCACTGGTATCAGCCAGCAGTCTGTTCCCTTAGCTCCTCCCTCTGTAGTGCCTGTTGACATCTCTGCCACTTCTCTTGCTACAGGACCCAGAGATCCTCCGCCTCAGGTTTCCCCATTGGGAATATCCCCCTCTTCCGAGGATTCTCCTGATGTTTCGGGAGATCCTCCTAGAAAGAGGACTTGTAAGAGGAAACATATAGACTCCCCCGAGTCTATCACTTCAGATACTGACTTAGATGAGTCAGAGGGATCCCCAAGATCCCCTCTGAGGATGTCTCCTTCTCAGACATCCTAGAACTCCTTAAACAGAGGGAAACTGGCCCACCAATAATCCCTCTGAGGATGAGTCAGTATACCTAGAGGCGTTTGGATCTCGGCCCTCCACCTCCTGGGTGTCTCCGCCTTCGACCCCTTATGCAAGTTATTGCCCGAAGGCGTGGGCTGCTCCTGACTCTGTAGAGCCAGTCCCTAGGAGGCCTTCAAAATTTATTACTGCCCGTGTGATAAGCAATTCCTCACTAAGGGTGTCCCGCTGATGCCATGGTGGTGGCTGCTGCCACCAAGAAGGAACTTGCAGATCCTTCCGTACCCGTCCATCCTCCTAATAAGGACTCTAGGACCATGGATAGGTACGGTAAGCGGATGTTTTCCTCAGCGACCTTTGCTATGCGTTCGCTGAATTACCTGTGTCACTTCACCAGACTCCAAAGAGATATCCTTAAGGAGCTAGGTGATGTTGTACAGGATCCTACAGCTGCAGGAGCTCAGGAAAAAATTGCATCGCAGCTAGGAACCCTTAATTCCATTGCAAACTCCTCCATGCGGCTTATATCATATGTTGCTGATGGAGCGAGTAGGGCCGCAGGTACAGGTGTGGCCCTTAGACGCCAAGCCTGGATGCGGCTATGTGACTTTGCAGATCCCTTTAAGGCCCTTCACAAATTCTCCCTTTGATGGGTCAGCTTTGTTCGGCCCTCAAGTGAAGGAAACTTTGACCAGGTGTGAGCAGGACGGCAAGACTCTTTCTGCCGTAGAAGTCCGTTTTTCCACCCCTTCTAGACCTTACCCCAAAGGACAGAAAGGTGGCAAAATGTGGTTCCAAAATCCCAAGGAGTCACGCCGATTCACGTGGTCAGTTTACCCCTAGAGGCAGAGGGGTAACAACAACAGACGCTCTAGAGGCAGAGGGGTCCAAAAACAGGGAAACAGAGAGCCTCTCTGACCAGCCCTTTCAGCATCCCTGAGATGTTGCCCGGCTGTCCATCCTTGGAGGCAGTCGGGGGAAGACTATCGCTGTACCCAGAAGCCTGGCATTCCCTCACTCAAGACAGATGGGTACAGTCGATCATATCCGAGGGTTACAAAATTCCTTTCGAGGAAAGTCCTTTCTATCACTCAAATTCCCTTCCAGATGTACCACCCGGTCTAAGGGAAATTGCAGAGTTAGAAGTCTTAAAACTTCTGCAAAAAAGAGCCATTCAGCCAGTCACAGATCATTCAGAGCCCGGAATCTACTCAAGGTTCTTTTTGGTCCCCAAAAAGACGGGAGACTGGAGACCAATATTGGATCTCAGCAGACTCAACAAGTCTGTGAGGAAGACAAGATTCCGAATGGTCACTCTTCAGTCAATTCTGCCCTTCTTACAGAAGGACAACTGGATGTGCTCAATAGATCTTCAGGATGCATACTATCACATCAAAATCCACAGACGCTCCAGGCGATTTCTCCGCTTTCGGCTGGGGTCCAGTCATTTCCAGTTCAGAGCCCTGCCCTTTGGTCTCACTACAGCCCCCAGAGTGTTCACCAAATGCATGGCAGTGGTCACGGCTCACCTGAGACGTCAAGGATTCCAGGTGTTTCCGTATCTCGACGACTGGCTCCTTTCAGCCACCTCCAGGCATCAGCTTATTCAAGCCAGGGATTACACAATAAAGCTTTGTACTCTTTTGGGCATCTCGATAAACTTCGAAAAGTCATCCTTATCGCCCTGCCAGTCTATTACTTTCATAGGCAAACTTAAACACTGTTCGGATGTCAGCTACCCTTACAGATCAAAGAGTTTCAGACATTCAAAGTCAAGTCAGGATCATTCTAGCCAACAAGAAAGTACAGGCCAGAACGGTTCTAAAGGTATTAGGCCTCATGGCTGCGGCCATTACTCTTCTTCCCCTGGCTCGCTTCTACATGCCTTCTTCAGTGGATGCTGTTCACACAGTGGTCGTACCAACAACTTCCAATGCGTCACCAGATTCTGGTGACACAGACTTGCAAAGATCATCTTGCTTGGTGGATCACATCTCCCCAGGTTCACCAAGGCAGACACTTTGTACCTCCATCCCCGGTAGCCACTGTCACCACGGATGCCTCCCTGATCGGGTGGGGGGGTCATTATCAGGGCAGGATCGTTCATGGGACGTGGCAGCCGTCAATACCACCTGCACATAAATGTCCTGGAGATGAGAGCAGTGCTTTTAATGTTGCAAGCCCTCAACGACTTTCTTCCCGTAGGGACAATTGCAGTCCACACAGACAAACATGTCTGTAGTTTGGTATATCAACAAACAGGGCGGAACCAAGTCCTACCCTTGTGTCGAGAAGCGCTCAGACTATGGCAATGGGCAATCTCCTCTCATCGGTTTCTGGTAGCAACGCATATCCCTGGGAAAACCAACATTGTAGCGGACAGATTGAGCAGAGCTATTCTCATGCCTCACGAGTGGTCTCTCAAGCAATCTATAGCGGAAGAGATTTTTCTGGAATGGGGTCGTCCATGTTGCGATCTTTTTGCTACTCCCCAAAACAGCAAATGCCCAGACTTCTTCTCTCTTCCCTCTTCCAGGCCATCCCCCCAGAGACGCTCTGACCCAGGATTGGCCCCAGGGACTTCTTTATGCCTTCCCTCCATTTCCTCTGATCCCTCAAGTTATCCAGAAGGCAACCGATTTGAGAGCCAAATTGATTCTCATTGCCGCTTACTGGCCTCGACAAGTTTGGTTCCCTTCCTCCATCATCACCTTTTGGTGCAGCTGGCATCTGGACCCAGTGCCAGATCTTCTGATTCACCAATCCGGTCAGCTGCACCGGTCTATCCCTTCTCTCAACCTCACAGCATGGTTGCTCCACTTCCTTCCTTAGCCAGGCTTCCTTTGATCTCTAACCCAGTTAGAGACATCATAGTAGCTTCTTTAAAATCCTCTACCAGGAGGATTTATGCAAGCAAATGGAAACGTTTCTCTTATTGGGCTAAGGCCAAGAGTATTGATCCTTTCACTGCCCCTGTTCAGGCAGTCCTGAACTTCTTAGCAGAGATTTTTCATGCAGGCTCCTCTTCTTCCACAGTCAGAGTTCAATTGGCTGCTATCTCGAACTTTCATGTCGGGATCGCAGATCACAATATTATGTCCCATAGGCTCTGCAGGGCCTTCTTGAAAGGAATTTTCCTGCTAAAGCCTCCAATCAGGAATCCTCCTCCTCAGTGGGATCTAAATTTAGTGCTGTCATCCTTGATTCTTCCCCCCTTCGAGCCAGCTGTTTCTTGTTCCCTGAAATTTCTTTCTTGGAAAACTTTATTCCTAGTGGCTATTACATCGGCCAGGAGGGTGTCTGAACTTCATGCTTTATCGGTTCGACCCCCCTATTTGGTTTTTCACAAAGACAGAGTATCATTGAGAACTAATCCGACCTTTTTGCCTAAGGTCGCCTCAAAGACCAATTTGAATCAATCCATTGATCTCCGTGTATTTTTCCCAAACTATTCAGACAGAGCCGAACAAAAACTACATTATCTTGATGTCCACCGTCAACTCAGATATTATTTGGACAGAACAAAAATTTAGGAAATCTGATCAACTTTTTGTTTCCTATGCGGATAATAAGAAAGGCCTTCCTGTTTCTAAAGTGACCTTGTCTAGATGGCGTTCTTCGGTCATCTCTGAAATTTATCTGCTCAGGGGAAAACAGCTGTGCTCAAAACCTAAAGCACATTCAACTAGGAGCTTAGCTACTTCTACAGCCTTTCAAGCTAGACTTCCTTTAGACACTATTTGTGCAGCGGCCACTTGGGCCACTCCTCATACTTTTGTTTCCCACTACAAATTGGACTTGGCCTCCAGGGGCAGAGCCAGTTTTGGCTCTACAGTCCTCAAGAGTCTGTTCCATTGAGCCACCCAGGATAGAGGTGCTAGGACGCTGGTCCCATCAAGCAAGAATGAAGGCGAGATTGACAACTTAACATTAAGAAGTTATGTACCTACCATAACGCTCCATGTTAGTTGTCTTCTCGCCTTCTTTCTTGCGACCCTCCCTCCTTCCCCCAGGCCTGGACAGACCTTTCTATAAGAAATTATTAAGCTGAAGACCATTCAGACCTGGTCCTTCTTCCATCCTGTAAGTTTTCTTTCTTCCTTTTGGAAGTGTTTTTATGCTTGGTGCTATTGCCCTTTGTCATCAAACGAGATCTGGGTACTTACCGCCTTGCATCATGGGATATGGGGCTGCCTCGAGCTGGTAAAAGTGACTCTCGAGCTTAGCAGTGCCGGAGCCGAGGATCGGCTCCGAACCCATCAAGCAAGAAAGAAGGCGAGAGAAGACAACTAACATGGAACGTTATGGTAGGTACATAACTTCTTATTTCCCAATGATACAGATTTCACTTCCACACATTACCAACCACAAACCGTTGACCCAGCTCTACCCCCAAATCAGTGTGCAGAGGCCCAAAAGCAAGTACTCTCTCTTAAGCATAAAGGCTATTCAGACTGTACCAGAAGAGGAAAAGGGACAAGGTTTCTACTCGACTTTTCCTGGTACCCAGAAAAAAACTTATGGCATCCTATTTTGGACCTGTCTAATTTAAACACTTTTTTGGTGTTTCCAAAATTCAAGATGCTAACTCTTCACCAGTTGCTTTCTATGCCTGGTTGGCAACACTTAATTTAAAGGAAGCATACCTGCACATCCCAGTCAGGGAATTTTGCAGAAGATACCTATGCTTCAAAGCAGGCTACATGCACCATCAGTTCACTGCACTGCCCTTTGGCTTATCTACTGCACCCAGAGTATTCGCAAATTGCCTAGCTCCAGTCATTGCATTTTGCAGGCAAAGAAATATTCAAATATACCCAAACCTGGACGATTGTCTCATTCAGGCAGAAAGCCAGGACGTACTTTTGAATCATCTGGCTTTTGTACAAAGGATGCTAACTTGTCTGGGGTAGACCATAAATGAAAAGAAATCACACCTGGTACCCTGTCAACAAATTATATTCCTGGGAGCAAGCTTTAATACAACTTCCCAGATTGCTTTCCTAACACCAGAGAAGCAAATTCATTTGACAACCTACTTCAAACAAGTGGCCAGAAAAACCTTGCTGTCTGCAAGACAAATGCTGCCAGCGTATGGGGTTCATGGCCTTCTGCATTCTTCTAGTTCTATATTAAAGACTGCATATGAGGAAACTGCAGTGGTATCTAAAAAACCTATGGTGTCAACATTCTCAGGATCTAGAATCAATGATTCCTATCATACCTTGTCTACGGTTAAAGTTCCTTTGGTGGGCAGAGGCCTGCCACCAAAACAAGGGACTACCATTCACTCTACCCCGTGCCGCCCATATCCTAACTGTCCCATCAGAGTATGCATGGGGGTCCTCACCTGGCAGGGAAGTGCATTCAGGGCAAATTGAACCCAAGTCAAATGCAACTGCATATCAATAAAAAATAAATGTTAGCTGTACAGAATGCTCTGACAGCTTTCAAGGACCACATTCTTCCAGGACAATTAATGGTAAAGACTGACAACACCACTCTTATGTGGTACATAAACAAGCAAGGGGGTACCCATTCTTACCTCCTCTGCAGACTAGCCATGGCACTGTGGAACACAGCCTTGAGCTACCAAGTACATCTACAGGCTCAATTCCTGCCAGGAAAACTAAATACACTGGCAGACGGACTAAGCAGATACCTAATGGACCCACACGAGTGGAAACTGGAACCAAAAACTTTCAGCATGTTGACAAACAGATGGGGGAGCCCAGATATAGACATGTTTGCCTCCCCCCAGAACTACCAATTGGACAAATTTTGCACAAGGATGCCCCACAAACAAGCTTGGAAAGTGGATGCTCTGTCCTTCAGCTGGAAAAACCTATCAGTTTGTGCCTTTCCTCCTCTGCCTCTCCTGTCTAAAGTACTTCTAAAGATCAAGCAGGACAAACCAAGGAAGATATTGTTTGCACCAGACTGACCACGCCAACACTGATACCCCCTCTTGTGCAGTGTGTCACTGTTGGCTGCATGGCACCTGCCTCAGACCCCTACCCTGTTGTCTCAGCAGGCGAACCAGATTCTGCACCCTCAGCTTCAAACCCTGAACCTAGCAGCCTGGCTAATTACCTAACCTCTCCTTTACCCATCCCTCTGTAAACAAGTGATGGATATCATTTTAGAGGCAAGGAGGCCTAGTACTAGAAAATCTTATGCTGACATTTGGAAAAGATTCTCTGCCTGGAACCAATCTCAAGGGATAAGCACAGCAGCGCCCAATTTACCTTAGATTATTCAATATTTAACTGAGATGCTTCACAAGGGCCTTTTTTTCCCCTCCATCAAAATTCACGATTCAGCCATTTCAGCTCATTATAACACAGAACCTCCCCTCTTCTCTCATCCACTGCTCAAGCAGTTCTTCAGAGGGAACAAAAATTTAAGACCACCCAGGAGAGCCCCAGCTCCAGCCTGGGACCTTAACTTTGTATTGGAGAAAGTCACTCTTCCTCCTTTCAAGGCAGCTGCTACTGCAGATTTAAACTTCCTTTCTTGGAAAACAGCCTTCCTTTTAGCAATCACTTCAGCAAGAAGGGTATCTGAATTACAGGCCCTTATGGCAAGGGAGCCTTTCATAATCTTTTATATGGACAGGGTGCTCAGAACCAATCCCTTCTTCATGCCCAACGTGGTATCCAGTGTGGCTCTTAATCAGTCCATTCATTTGCCAACCTTCTTTCCTAATCTACAGAACAAAGGGGAACATATACTGCACTCCTTAGATTTTCACAGACAACTTAGATTTTACTTGGATAGGACAAAACCTCAAAGGAAATCTGAACAACTGCTGGTGGCATTTGCTGCAGGGACAGTGGAGAAGGCTACTTCAAAGCAAACCATTTCTAAATGGGTAGGCCATTGCATTAATTTCTGCTATAAGCAGCATGGAAAACCTATCCCACAGGGGATCAGACCCCATTGAACCAGAGCTGCATCTACCTCTACAGCCTTTCTCGGAGGTGTCCTTACCAGGGACATCCTAGAAGCTGCTACCTGGAGTTCTGTACATACTTTCAACATTTATTACCATTTGCCAATTTTCAGATACAGTCTCCCTTAATGCATTTTGTAGCATTGCAAGACACTGTTAGCAAACGTGATGCCACTGTGAAAAATGATTACTTTTGTGTTAAACTGAATGAATGCAACACTGTTTTTGTTAACACTGATAAAGATTCTAGATCAGATAAAGGAGAAGAATTCCAGAAAGTTAACAAGGGATGCCCAGGATTATGAAGGTCGTCTAGCTTATCCATTAGTTAAAGTACATAATACTGGTGACAACAACTTTAATAACATCAATGAAGTCAATGGTGAGGAAATTAATGATGAAAATGAATATCAAAGTGACACCACCCTAGGTCCCATCCCTTTAGGACAACCCTTACGGAGGTCAGAGAATTTGAGAACAGACTCACCAGTACAGGAGGCCTCAGAATACAGCATATCAGGGGGAAATACACAACCAACAACAGTACAATCAAGGACAGGGGAGGGGGAGACAAGGGAACTGGCACTAAACTATATGTTGCCTGACAATGAAGAGGCAAGTTATTATTGTCAATGTCTAAAACGACTTCAAAATTTACAACTTAAGTAGTGTCAGTTACTAAGGATTGGGCAAACCTCTTTGAGAGAGCTCTTAACTTTGTACCTTCCAAACATTTTAACATAGAAAAAACTTTGCTTGACATTATGATTTTCACTAGAAATTTGAATTTTAGTGCCACTATGGGTGGAGAAGCAAACAGAAATACTACCATCACTACTTGTAAAAAGGCAAGTGTAAGTAACCCTCCGTTACATCCCAGTATACAATTCTACCAAAAGATTTGCATGAATGACATTTAGACAACTTTCTAAAAATCTGAATTCAAATTTATTACATAATTTAACTAAAGAGGAAACCATACTTAGGAAAGTTATCCCAGTGGTCAACGAACTAAATCACCAGCTGAAACAGCAAAAAAACACCAGGAATCCGGACTCTATGCTCGAACAGTTGAATTTATTGGTACAAGAGATGGTTAAGCGCTTTCCACAGTTCACTACTGTCTTCATCAGAACAACATGTAACAAAAGTTAATGCCTTATATACAAACTAAAAACCCGCCAAAAACAACAATTAATCAATTATATAATTAACATTTAAATAATGTGCAAATCTTAAAGCTATACCTAAAGCTTCCATATATAAGGTTATATCTGACATTCCCATGCTATCTGGAACTAGGACAATAAGCAATCCCACACAAATTACATATATAAAAGTTTAAAATATAACTGTGTTGAAAGATAACATCTAGCTATCACATATTCCAACTTTAAAAATGAATTTGATATACATTATAAGGAATTTGATATACATTATAAAAGGAAATTTCATTTCCATTAAAAAAATTTTTTTATTTTGCACTTTTAATTAAAATTTATGCTTATACATGAGATTCATAAAATGGGACAAGTATGTATATAAATACTACCACTAATACGCTTAACAAAAAACATAGGAATATATCCACAGTGGGTATATTGCAAGTTTCATTAAATTAAACCTTTACTAAGGGTTTGGTGGGAATCATCTCATTAAGCCCCGGGGGGGTGGCTGCATCTAACCTAATCTGCCACCTAATCTCCCTCTCACCCAAGTAGTGTCAGTTACTAAGGATTGGGCAAACCTCTTTGAGAGAGCTCTTAACTTTGTACCTTCCAAACATTTTAACATAGAAAAAACTTTGCTTGACATTATGATTTTCACTAGAAATTTGAATTTTAGTGCCACTATGGGTGGAGAAGCAAACAGAAATACTACCATCACTACTTGTAAAAAGGCAAGTGTAAGTAACCCTCCGTTACATCCCAGTATACAATTCTACCAAAAGATTTGCATGAATGACATTTAGACAACTTTCTAAAAATCTGAATTCAAATTTATTACATAATTTAACTAAAGAGGAAACCATACTTCTCGATAATATATCTAATAATAAAGCCATTTGAGTCATGAAACTAGACAAGGGAGGATGTCTTGTGGTCATGGACCAGGACAGGTACATAGAAAATATGTTAGGACATTTATTTGGGGAAGGGTACCAGGAAATTTCCCGTAATGAACTTAACATTGCATGCAGACATATGGACATTGTTCTCGTGGATCTACTTTTGAATGACCAGATAGAAGTAGAATTTAACTATTGTACACAAAACAACCCTAGGATCCCAACAATATTTGGGATACCTAAGATTAAAAAGAAAATCTTGTATCCAATTTTAAGACCTATCGTGAATGCAAAAGGGTCCAAGACTTTAACTATAGCCAAATATATAGACCTCCAGTTAAAGAACTGTCTGGGGTCTTTTTCTCATATCATCAGAGACTCATGGGATTGTTTGAAAAAGATCAACTAGGAATATTTCAGTGATGACATCATTTTCACTACAATTGATGTCAAGGACTTTAGTGTCATTCCCCACAAAGAAGGCACTGAAATGTTTTATGCCTTCCTATGTCAACAGACCAAGTTTTCACACACCAAAATACTTGCATTAAGGACATTTATTTAACTTGTGTTGGAGAACAGTTTTTTGACTTTCGAAGGTCATTTATTTAAACAAACCACAGGGGTAGCTATGGGGGCAGCGTGTGCACCAGTTTTTTGCCAACATTGCTCTGACTCGGTGGGAACTGTCAAGTTTTTTCATCCTCAGGGATGTCCCATTGTAAGTTTTACGGTCGTTGCCTGGATGACATCCTCATTTTCTAGGGTGGAGACCATGACCAGTTGCATGAATTCTTACTGTTCCTCAATTCAAGCACTACATTCCTGAAATTCTCCATGGAAACTAATTCTGATTCCATTAGTTAATATCAGAATTGGCAAAGACTATATCAATAGCGTATTTTTCTCCACCATCTGTCACAAACCTACATACTCAAACTCCTTTCTCCATTTTGAGAGTGGGCACCCTGTGCATCAAAAAAGATCCTTAGTCAAAGGCCAGGGGATGAGACTAGCCCACATGGTTAGCAGGATGGAAGATTTCCAGAAGGAAAGGGATGTTTTATTGAGCATGCTTTTAAGAAGAGGATATCCAAAAGAATGTGTTATACCTTTGTTGGAAGAAGTTACTAAAAAGAGATTAGAGGGACATTTCTATCCCTTACTAGGAATGGATATTACCAGATTGTGTGCACCATTGGAGAACAGTAACAACCGTACTGATAGTTTTCACAATGGGCTCATCCTCACATACACCCCACAGTTCCCATTGATTCGGGACATTGTTTTCAAAAACTGGTTCATTCTCAACAGTGATGAAAGCATAGGTCAGAAGGTTGGTGAAGCCCCCGTAGTGGTTTACAGAAAGGACACCAGCATCAAGAATATCCTTGAAAGAAATCCATGTAGTAGTACCACCAGTAGACTGGGAAAAATGACCAAATGTGGGCAGTGCACACAGTGTAAGCACATATTAGAGGGAGACATGGTTTTACTCAAAGGTTATGGATGGGTTAGATTATTTCAGAAATATAATTGTGGCAGCAAAAAAGTAATTTATGCCAGCATTTGTCAGACCTTTATGTGCTTCTATATCGGAAAAACCAAAAATGCTTTTAGAACCCGTATTTATCAACATATTTATGATATAGACAAATGTAATATTACAAATGCATTAGCCAAACATATCAACCTTCACCCAGGTCACTATTTCAAGTTTATTGTTCTTGAACAGATCATCATAGACAAAAGGGGCGGCCCTATTGACCATTTACTGGAGTATAAAGAACTGTTATGGCAATTGAAGTTCAATGCCACCACTAGCCCAGGGCTCATTGATATGGTTTCGCTTAGCAGCTTTTTAAAATTAAAAGCAGACTTCTGCATTTAAATATTCCATGTTTTTTGCAACCATGACAAGAATGTTATTGATTTTATTTGTTCTTGGTTATGAAAATATAGCTACAAAGATATCATACCTATGGTCAAAATTTATATGAGTTGCTAGTAAAATGCATTAAGGGAGCCTGTACCTTTAAAAGTGGATGTACTTTTTATAGTCTTTTTAATTGATTTATTGCACTGTTTGTATAAGATTCAGTGTGTAACTTGATTTTATTCTGAAGAAGTCATAGTTAAAAATTGACGAAAGCGCTCAATAAAATTTTACTTTTACTTTGCTGGTCATCCAGTTCGCTTTGTATTTTCTTTGTTTTGTTCCTTTTGGTTTACCATTTGCCGTTTTTGTTTTCTAAATCCAGAGCTGGCTTTGCCACTGCAGTCTTGCAGGGCCTTTATAGCTGGTTCTAATGCTATCTAAATTCCTCCTCCCATCCTTAGCTTTGGGAATCTACCGAAATCTGATGACTGCAACAGTGAAACACGAAGAACATAGTACGGTTATGTAGACTTACCATAAATGTAGATGTTGGAGTATATTCACTGTTGCAGTCCTGGTTACCCTCCCTCCAGCCCCCTGACTTATTTTGGCTATACCTCTACTCTCCTTTAGTATGCTGAAAAGCTTTTTAGTGTATTTGCTTTTTTTGTTGGAGGTATAACCTTTTGTCTGTGTGTGTGTGTGTGTGTGTGTGTGTGTGTGTGTGTGTGTGTGTGTGTATATATATATATATATATATATATATATATATATATATATGTATATATATATATATATATATATATATATATATATGTATATATATATATATATTTTTTTTGCTTACCATTAAGGGGGCACCTGAGATCTGGGGCAAGAAAACCTGATGTAATGGCGTCAGCTGCATGTTTTATACCCCTGACTACCTGACGTCATGGGAGAAGAGACCGCAACCGATGCAGGACCAAAGACTTTAATCAGGCAGACTGAGGGCTACTGCAACAGTGAATACACTCTAACATCTACATTTATGGTAAGTGTACACAACTGTACTATTTGTCAGGCCTACTAAAGCTAGGCACCATAGAACCTGTCTCCTCAGGGCAGAAAGGAAGGGGATTCTACTCCCGTCTCTTTCTAGTCCCTAAAAAAGATGGCCCCTGGAGACCCACTTAGATCTCTTCTTTCTAAATCTACACCTTCAGGTACCCTCCTTCAAAATGCTGTCACTCCAACTCTGCTGCCTCTAATTCCAGCCAAGGCCTTTATGGCCACCCGGGACCTAAAAGAAGCCTTACCTACACATTCCCATCAGGACTTCCCACAGACAATTCCTGCATTTCTCTGGACCTTCCTCTCATTTCCAGTTTGCTGCCTTGGCCTTTGGTTTATCGACTGCCCCCCTGAATCTTTACAAAATGCCTAGCACTAGCCGTTGCCTTCTGCAGAACTCTGGGAATCCAGATTTACCCATATTTGGATGACATCCTAGTAGTAGCAGAGTCCAAAGATATCCTCTCAAGATCCCTGCACTTCACCATGTCCCTTCTACAAAATCTAGGGTTTACCATCAACCTCCCAAAGTCCTCCTTGAACCCGGGCCAGGGCAAGATTTTCCTAGGTTGCAGAATCAGAACGGACAAAATGAAGGCCTTCCTCCCACAGGACAAGGTTCTATCTTTGACTTCCCACTTCCTGGAAATCCTTCATTCCCAGAAGGTGACAGCAAGGCAATTTCTTCGTCTCCTGGGCTTAATGTCAGCAACCATCCCTATGCTACCGCTGGCCAGAATGCACATGCGCAAATTACAGTGGTACCTCAAAAACATTTGGTCCCAACACCGACATCACTTAGAACAGGTTATTCTCCTCCTTCCCTGTCTAAAGACAGAAATCAGCTGGTGGATCCAGCAAGTTCATCTAAACCCGGGGCTCCCACTGCAACCCCCCACCCTAACCCAAACAATGCATAGAGATGCCTAGGATTCCGGTTGGGGGGCAACACTGGCATCCTACAGAGTCTAAGAAAAGTGGCACCCTTCTCGCAGACCAAGCACGTCAATGTCAGGGAAATGCCAGCAGTCTTCCTAGCTCTGAAGACCTTTTTTTCCTCTTCTGGTACTTAGGGTGCTCCTGATAGTGACCGACAATACCAAAGGCCTACCAGCTGCACAGGCTGACCCTGCTGATATGGGACCACCTAATCTCTCGCCACAACTTGGTCCTGCAGGCGACCTACATCCCCTCGCAGGACAACAAGCAAGCAGATCTCCTAAGCAGGACTTCCTCTCCACAGCACGAATGGATGCTGGACAGGGGATTTTCCTAGACATTGTCCACCAGTGGGGTACTCCACAAATAGACTCGTTTGCCTTGCCCCAGAACAGGCAGCTTGCAGACCTGCTCAAAGGCCTACTCCCCCTCCCAAGAAATGTTGAAAGTGTCCACTCTTCATGCTGTAGGGAAGTTTCTTTATGCCTTCCCCCTTCCCAATGATTAAGAAAGTCCTCCTGAAAATCCAGAAGGGCAAACCAAAAATCTTGTTGGTGACTCCCTACTGGCCAAGGCAGCACTGGTTCCCCCTAGTTTTCAGTCTAGCCAAGGGCAGTCACTACAAGTTACCATACAAGGTGGATCTACTGACAGAAGACAAAGGGACTCTCCTTCACCCACACTTGCAGAGGTTAACTCTGACTCTGTGGGTGATAAACATTTGATCCCCTTCAGACACAACTAATCAGAGGACATGCTTTCAGTCCTGAGGGAGGCAAGGAAACCTGCCACCAGAAAATCATACCTAGCTAAGTGGGAAAGATTTACAAAGTGGTGTCACGACAAGGAAAGGGACCCTTGCTCTGCAGATGCCCCCCTTGTTCTCACTTGTGTGTCAGTAGGAGGCGAGGAAACCTGCCACCAGAAAATCGTACCTAGCTAAGTGGGAAAGATTTACAAAGTGGTGTTTCGACAAGGAAAGGGACCCTTGCTCTGCAGATGACCCCCTTGTTCTCACTTGTGTGTCAGTAGGAGGCGAGGAAACCTGCCACCAGAAAATCGTACCTAGCTAAGTGGGAAAGATTTACAAAGTGGTGTTTCGACAAGGAAAGGGACCCTTGCTCTGCAGATGACCCCCTTGTTCTCACTTATGTGTGTCAGTTGATTAAAAGCGGCCTTTCCTACTCTTCAGTGAAAGTACACCTTTCTGCTATATCAGCCTGCTTGCCCCTGGATCCCCCCTTGCTAGCCAGGCTCGACGTAAAGCTCTTACTTAAAGGGGTTTTACACATGAGACCACCAAAGAAACCTATCCCTCCTCCCTGGGACCTTAACTGCATCCTGGAAAAACTAACCCAACACCCTTTTGAACTAGCTGGGATTCTTCCCTACAGATGTGTACATGGAAAACTGTCCTGGTAGCGATCACTTCAGCCAGAAGGATGTCAGAGTTGTAGGTCTTAAAGGCCTACCCTCCCTACATCACTTTCCACAAAGACAGAGTCACCCTGTTAACTAATCCGTCCTTTATGCCCAAGGTGGTCTAAGTGTTACTAAACCAATCTATCCACCTACCCACTTTCTTTCCCTCCCCACTAATGAAAGGGAGAGGATATTGCACTCCATGGATGTGCACAGTCAACTAAGATTCTGCCTGGACAAAACCGAAACCATTAGGAAACCTAAGCAGCTTTGTCTCCTTTCACTCCAGAGCCCTGGGCAAGGCAGTCTTCAAGCAAACCATCGCATACTGGATCAGGCAAATTATCTGTGTCTGTTACTCCCACCATGGAATAAAACCCAGTGGGAGTAAAGGCCCATTCCACTAGGGCTTGGGTTACCTCCAAGGCTTTCATAAAAGATCTGGACACGGCATCCATTATGGAAGCAGCCCTATAGTACACTATCCACACTTTCACCAAACATTACAAACTTGACCAAGTTTCCAGAGCATGGGCAGGTTTCGCCAGGGCAGTCCTGCAGAAGGCTTTGTAGAATCCTCTTCTACATCCACCAACCTTTCATCCATCTAAGCTGTGGTACTCTCCCACAACTAGAATACTGCAACACAGGAATAGAAGGACATAGAATACTTGTGTAAAATCTTACCATAACCATAGATACCCTTCTCTTCCATGTTGCAGTATTCCTTCCTACCCACTACTGCCCCCAATTCCTTCTCCTTTAGTCACATCTAAGACCTGGACCTCTTTAAGGCCCCTGATTTATGGCCTTACGTTTGACGTCCCACGCATGTTGCAACAGCCAAGCTGAAGCTTTTGTGTAGGAGCCGACGTGCGAGTCACCTGAGGGCAGGAAATCCCACAACTAGAATACTGCAACATGGAAGAGAAGAAACATCTATGGTTATGCTAAGATTTTACACAACTATTCTATATTTATATTTGTGCGCGTGTGTAATATTCACCAAAAATCCATTTTTCTGGTGTCATTCTAAGGGGATCCAGTATCCGTCTGCCTGGGATGACATGATTAACAGACCTCTGCTTTGCCAAAGATGGCTTGCATCTGTCACCCCTGGGCTTCCGGATACTGGCTAAGGCTCTTGCCACCCCTATAGTCCATTTTTTAGGTGGTGTTCCAAAGACCAAATTACCACAGTCACAGCTACAAACAAATGCAATCTGAGGGTCGTGCTGCTCAATGCTAGAAGTCTAAACCTCAAAATGCACTCGCTCGAAGCACTCCTTAAAATGGAGAATATCGACATTTGTGCTGTAACAGAGACCTGGTTCAAGGCAGCAGAAGCACTCCTGCACTACCAAGCTATAACTCATTCCATACCTTTTGGTCATAGCACTTGGACCAAAGCTCCAAAGGTGGTGGTGTTCATATTCATAAAGGTTGCTCACACCTCCAGACTTGTAGCCAAACCTAACACATCAGAGATACTTCAGGTGCAGCTAACATTGGGTAAGACAGCGATTCAGGTTGTAGCCTGTCAAAGGCCCCCAGCCATGTCCTAAGACTTTCACTCCACGTTCCTAAGCACCCTGGAGAATATTAGGGTCCAGCGTAACAATCTCATACTGCGCGATTTCAAATATCCCTCCATTAACTGGAAAAACTACTCGTGTACCAATACACTTGTCCGTTTTCTGGAATTCATTAACTCCATTGCCCTGGACCAGCTCGTTCTCCGCCCCACTAGAGGTAGCAACATCCTTGACCTGATCATTACTAACATGGGCGACCATTGCACTACACCAATAGTCAACTCTCTCTGGTTAGATCCGATCACAATCTAATCACCTTGGAAATCCCACATCCCTCTCACCCCCCTGCAAAGGTAACCTCCATGAAAAACTTCTCCAAAGCTAACTTTGGGCGTCTAAAAACAGAGGTGGGTAACTTCATGGCACCTGTGCAAATGGAGAATGGTTGCATGACCACCGAATCATACACAAATGCACTGTGGAAACATTTACACAAATGCATGGATCTTGCCATACCCAGTACAACCAAGATACTCTCCTCCAAAAAAAAAAGGAAGGCAATCTGGTGGTCCCCTGCCATAAACAAACTCTACCACAAGAGGAGGAAATTGATGCAGAATAAGGTGAAGTCCCAAGACTGGAAAAACTCCCTCATCAGCCACAACAAAAAGTTGAGATCCCTTATCAAATACTTTAAAGCTGTCTATGAAAACAGAATTGCAGCAGATAGTAAAGACTGCCACAAGGCTTTCTTTAGTTATGTAAAGAATCTCCATGGCAATACCCAGATTTGCACTGAGCTACTGCACAGTGGTACCTCCTGTACCAAGCCAACAGATATTGCCAATATACTGGCAGACAGATTCAGTGCCAGCTTTACCCTTCTCCCCACCCCAAAGGACCAATCATATCTGTAGCTTGCAAGGCACCCAGCATTACTGCTGCACAGGTTAAAACAGCACTGTCCAAGGCAAAGAGTACAACTTCTATGGAACCTGACAATATCCCTGGCTGTGTTCTACGTGAACTACGGAGTGAACTGGCACCTCACCTGTGTGCCCTGTTCAGTCACAGCCTCACCACCTCAGGCTTTGTCCCTACCGAATGGCGCACTGATGTAGTCTTCCCTCTCCACAAAGGAGGAGCGACTACAGACCCTGGGAACTATTGCCCCATTAGCCTGACAAGTCTGATAAAAAAAATATGGAAAGCATCATGATCATGGACCTAATAAACAAGGATATAGGGACTCTGTAAACTCTGGATCTCATACAGTTTAGTTTTGTGAAGGGCAGAGCATGCCTGTTCAACTTAGTCAACTTCTTTGAGTCAGTCACCAGAGTTCTGGATGAAGGCAAGGTGGTTCATACAGCCTACCTTGATCTGACCAAGGCCTTTGATACTATTCCCCAGTCAGGAATCATAGAAAAACTCACTAAGCTAGGCATCAGCCCCTATATCACTAGGTGGGTTGCAAACTGGCTCACAGATAGAACCCACAGTGTGAAAGTAGCTGACTCCATCAGACTGCCGAACAGTCACAAGTGGAGTCACAGACCTGTGTGCTCTCCTGTGTGGGTGCTCTCCCGTTTGGTATCTACTTCTCAGAAGTCCAGGCCAACACGAAGGGACTCTGGCAAACAAAGTTTGCAGACTATTGCAAGGTGGGAGCCATTATTAAATCCCCAAGTGGTGATGACATCCTACAGAAAGGCCACACTGAGACCAGCGACTGGTGTCAGAACCATGGCCTTAAGCTCAGTGCCAAAATATGTCATCCCCTTTGGAAAAAAAAAAATTCCCACGAGTTACCTCATCGTTGGTAGTCTACTGAACACAGAAGGCGTTATAAGAGATCTGGGAACACAGATTTAGAGCAACCTCTCTTTTGACCACCACATTGCCACTGTGGTCAGAAAGTCCTTCTGTGTGGCCAATCTCATTAGTAAGGGTTTCGCAGCCAGGAAGAAAGAGGTCGTTGTCTCCCTCTACTCTTCCCTCATTAGGCTAGTCATTGTGTACAATGCCCCATTTGGCATGTACCTCACTAAACACCTGCAACAACTGGAGAGGCTGCAAATGCACCTCACTAAGAGGATCCTAGGCCTTAAACACTTGTCCTATATGGACAGACTCAAAAAAACTCAACTATTCTCTCTCTCTCATCGCTTACTTAGTGGAGATCTCTTCTTGACTTACAAAGCCATGTCTGACCCAGCTCTTTTAGAAATGCTACATCTGAAGAAATCCCAATCTCTCCGCACCAAACGCTCTGCACAATCAACAGAATGTGCTTCGGGGGGGACGGGGGGACGACGACAGATGCATAACCCAGAGACTGCCCTTGCTATGGAATAGACTTTTCATTCATGTCAAACAGAGCAGCTCACTGGCCCTCTTCAAGAGAAATGTTGAGTGGATGGGAAATAGAAAATTCATCCCGGGGATCACTCCAGTGGCTCTGTTCGACAGAGGCACTGGGAACTAAGGTCGGGTGGCAAGATGCCAGGATAAATCTATGGGCTTCTCTTGTAAAGGCTCCAGGGCCATTAGCTTAGTTCACGTATGAACCTGTAAAAGAAAACTTTCATTACTGCCAAAAAAAAACTACAGGTAAGCAACCATTTGGCCACACACAACAAAACACAAAAACTGAACCATATGAAACCGACCCATGGTGGGGGGGAGCTGCCCCCCACCTCCTAACTAAATATACCAACTCCCAAGACAGCACTGTAGTGGGGAAAGGGGCAAAGTTCACCATGGTGGACAAGTGGTTACTTGCCTGTAGTTTTTTTGTTGGTGATGCAAGTGTTCATTTGTGGATCTTTGGTGCTTTCGTCTCAGCATTTTCAGAGTCTGGTAAGCAGTATTTCAATTATCTAAAGTAGACCCATATATGTATAAATGGGATTTATAGGTATATATTTAGATATGTATTGATAGCTGTAGATATATGTATAAGTAAATATGTGTGGGGGCTTGTAATCCAGTGCAGTTTTGCTTTGGAAGCGGACTATATTATTCTTGCAAAGTTTCCTAGGACATTAGAATCAAATGGAAAATTTGATTGCAACAGCGGGGTATTGTGGTGCACGTAGCGGGTTTTTTTTTTTTGTGGGCGTCTTGCTCAGTTTTTATGTTCAAAAAAACTAAAGGTGCACTTAAGAGAATTTATCAGCACCTGTATGCAGTTAGGAGTAAAAATGCTTTTCTGTAAACATTTTATTAACTGTCCCTCCTTTAAGCAATTTCATTTTTTGTATTCTGGAAAATGTGGATGACCTCCTATTCCTATGTTGCAGTATTCTTGTGAGATTTCCTGCCCTTAGGCGACCCATACGTCGGCTCCTATACAAAAGCTTCAGCTTGGCTGTTGCAGCTGCGTGGGACGTCAAAGCCATAAACCAGGGGCCTTAAATGTGACATCTGCATGCACAATCCTAGAACTTTTCAGCTGCAGATGACCGACACGTGTGTTCTCTCCTTCACATCAGACGTCTCAGTAAAGCAACCTGTTGTTTTTTTTTCTTCATATCTGATTGTTATTGCTTAGGCTTGGTTTGTTGTAACAATTTATAACTGATGTCAGGTAAAAAGGGTAAATGCGCGTGCCAGTACCCCATACAGACTGCCATGATTGGGGTGTTTTTTTGCTTAGGCCGGGAGTGCGGCCATACCGCTTGCTCCATTTGTCAGTAGTTTGTGCTGAAGACCCTACGCAGCCGTCTGGCTACGCTTAACCTCTGTTTAGAAAGTCAGCTCTTTAAGTAAGCCCTAACGATGGATCCTGCCTTAGAGGCAGTGTCAGAACCTTCGCGTAAAGTCCAAGTTTCCTAGGCCTTCGTCTGCCACTCAGTTACCGGATGCCCCACCAGCTACCGATTTAGGAGCTGAGGGATGCCCAGCGGATCTGTCGACTTCAGCAACTACCTTTGTGGAAACCGTTGCTCAGCTGATGACCGGCACGTCCCCAGAGCCAGCCCAGACCCCAACTACCAACTAGGTTGAGGGGGGAACCTGAATCTGTGTAGCCTCCGACCAGGATCCTGCCTTAGGATGTGGTTCCTACCAGACCTGATTCCAGGCCTGCTCCAACGTGTACCCCAGCAAAAAAGAAACAAAACCAAGCATGCCTTTCCCACTGCAGAAGGCCTACCTAACTGGCAGTCCTTCACTTCTTCCCTGATGCAGTCTTTTATGGCCTTTAGGCCTTCAGCCTCATCCTTCTTTGCTCTACCTTTGCTCAGCCCTAGGTCTGCTTCAGCCCCCCCCATCTCCGGTTAGAAGAGCATAATGCATCCTTTTCCTCCTCTGAGGACTCCGTATCTTACATCTCCCAAACAGCTGCGCCCCAGAAGTATTATTCTCTTGATGAGGAATCTATAGAGGAAGATTCACCCCTGAGGATATCACATTTGGTGAGACTATCACCAAAATGAAAGTACTTCAAATAGGATACCTCACAAATGTCTGCTACCCAAAAGATGTATTTTGAGCTTCAAGTAGAATCCCTCTCCCCTTCTGCTGTTCCACCTGTTCTGGTTTGTATACTTGGATGCGTTTAATTCTGCATCTAAGTCTCCAGACTCGCAGCAACCTGCCCCCAAGCGACCAGATCACTTTTGCAAGGTACCTGATGAGCAGCAATTAATCAAACTACCCTTAGCAGACCCAACAGTAATTACCACCTACCCTGATAAGCAATCCAGACTCCTTCCCTCTGCCTCACTCCTACTCACTGATAAAGACAACAAATCTATGGCTAGGATTGGTAAGAAGGTGTACACCTCCTCCACTTTGATTTTCAGAGCCATGAACTATCAGACGCATATGACTAAATATGCTCTGGACTTGGTCTCTCAAGCGTCTTCCATGCTGGCCGCTATCCCTGATTGCCCCATTAAGGCTGACGTCCTCCAAACTTTCTGTGGTTACAGAAGTAGCCATACACTCTATTAGATGCAGCAGTGATGCTGCTGAAGCATCTGCTAATTCTGCAGCATCTGCTTCAGTTCTCAGGAGATACTCCTGCTTGAGACTTCAAAATATCCCCCAAGACTTTTAAGTCAAAGATCTTGGATGTCCCCCTGGACCACATTTTCCTTTTTGAAAAATAATCTGCAGATCTTTTTAAGAATCTGCAAGAAAAAATTAAAGAATTGCAGGACATAAAACACTTATTGGTGTCCCCCATTCCCAAGTACTACAGAAACTATCCAGCTAAAGCCAGCTTTGTAAGGTGAAACCCAGCCCAGGTGGGTACTTCCTCTTCCAGATCTAGAAGAGGTGCAAGAAGACCCACCACTTCCAGACCTGCTGCCCCGCATCCTCAACCTAGACCACGTTTTCAGGACAGAGTAGCCCCCAACAATGTGTGACTGCTTTGCCCCCCCACCACTCTTAGCACGCCTTTCCCACTGCCTCTCCTTCTGGGAAACCATAACCTCGGACAAATGGGTACTATCCATAATACATAAAGAATATTTACTCTGCTGGAAAGAAAAATCACCCATGAGAGGCATCCCTTTGCCTCCCAAAAACCAACAGCATCTCCTTCCACAGGTTCTGACAGACCTTCTGAAGCTGGGTACTGTAGAACCTCTCCCCTCTGGGCAGGAAGGAAAATGTTTCTACTCCCATCTCTTCCTGGTTCCCAAGAAAGATGGCCCATTGAGACCCATCTTAGACTCCTCCTTAAATCTTTACCTTCAGGTGCCCACCTTCAAAATGCTGTCACTTCCAACTCTGCTTCCTCTCATACCAGCCAAAGACTTAATAGCCACATTGGACCTAAAAGAGGCGTACATACACATACCCATCAGAACTTCCCATGTAAGATTTCTGCATTTCTCTGGGCCCGCCTGTCATTTCCATATTACTACTTTGCCCTTTAGCTTGTCCACTGCCGCCCCCCCCCCCTGGGTGTTCACAAAATGCCTGGCCCCGGCCATTGCCTTCAGCAGAACTTGGGGAATTCAGATTTACCCCTGTCTGGACGACATCCTAATACTGGCAGAGTCCATAGATATCCTCTGAAAGTATCTACACTTCACCATGTCCCTTACAGCTGCAGTCATAACAGATGGGTTATCCTGTCGTCAGGCGGGTCCTCGATCGGCCGAATTCCAAAGTCTAGGTCCGGCGTCGGATGTAGTCGCTTCTTCCCTGATGTCAGTGCGGCAGGGGTATAAAAGAACCAGCCGACGCCATTTTCTTCACTCTTTCTTGCCGTGCGGTGCCCGAAGCAGAAGCAGTTCGCAAGTGCCGGTCGGCCAGCCCCTGAGATTACGAATATTTTTCAACCGAAGTCTTCTTGAAAGCCAAGTACCCCGTTGGGGAAACTTTTCTTGCCTCAGACCGATGTCAGACAAAGTTAATAATCCCATTTCATTTGGGAAGCAAATACCGCATAAGGATTTCCATTCCTTCTGCATTCCTTGCTTAGGCCCAGACCACAACGTCTCGGCATGTCATTTTTGTACTAGCTTTAACAAACGCACTATTAAGCGTCGGGCGGAGTTCGCCCAACACTATTTTGGCAAAAAATGTAATTACATTATGTCGTCGGATACTCCTACTCCAGTTTTGAGTAATAGACGCAAAGATAAGGACCGACATACGAGGTCCGCGACTTCTACCGACACCACGCTAAAGCCGATTACAGGTGCTCCGGTTCTCAGCGAGGTGCCTACGCAGCCACTGACTACCGATGACACTTCCTTAGCGGTGTCTTCTGTGCCCGAGGTTGCAGGCTCTGCGGCCCACACCCCGATTACAGATACCGACGCCACTCTTGGCGGGGAAACTCAGAGTTCAGACAGACCTGCCACCTCTCAAGGTGTCTTCAGTCTGCCGTCGCCTTTTTCCATTAAGGCTTGTACTAAATCTAAAGCAGCCATGCATACTAAAAGACCAGCTCCACAGGGCCCCTCTCAAGGCCCCATGCCTAAAAAACAGATGCTCAAAATGGCTGAGGATTTGATTACTCTTATCAGGGGTTCTCAAACCCCATCGGACAAAAGGCCCAGAGTGGAGGATGAATACCCTTCCTCGGACCAGGCCTCCATTACTTCAGAGCATTCTGAAGACCAGGAACATTCATACTCCCCTTTTGAAGATTCTGATGCAGAGGAGTCCATTCCCTCTGTCTCCCCCTGAGGACTATTCTTTTGGGGAAACCTTGCATACCTTGAGGGAACATTTCCACTGGGAAGGCCAAGATTACTCAGATTCTAAGAAAAGGCTCAGGGATTTTCTCTTGCTCCCTCAGCACAGGCCTCTGGCTATCCCTCCTGTCTTAGCCATACTAGATGATGTGTATTCAGAGGCCAGCATTAACCCAGATTCTTTACCACCAGCTCCAGTTAAGCCTGACAGGTATTACCGGGTTCCTGATTCACACCAATTCCTATACAAAAGCCATGCTGCTGACCCGGAAACTATTTCACAGGGTCCCAAGGGAATTAAGGCCTCTACTGCCAAAAATCCATTACCTTCAGAGAGAGATTCCAGAGCTTTAGAAAGGTGGGGGGGGGAAAGGTATACACCTCTGTCACTTTAACCATGAGGGCATTAAACTGTCAGTTCCACATGTTAAAGTATCAACAGTTTTTGTTATCTCAGTTGAAAAACAAAATGTCACAACCTGAACAACCAGACTTGAAGGAGTTGCAGGATTTGTTGCATGGTGCAGAACAAGTGGGTAAACATACCTTGCAATGTGGATGTCCTTCAAGGATGCATCTGCAGTCCTAACATATGGGTTGTCCTGCCTCAGGCAGCCCTTCGGTCGGCCAGATTCCAAAGTCTGGGTCTGGCCTCTGCTGATGTCGCACTTCACCCGACGTCATAGCTGCTGTGAATTGGGTATAAAGGCATCAGCCGATGCCATTTTCCTCAGACTTTCTTGCCGCGCGGTGCCCGAAGCAGAAGCTGTTCGCAAGTGCCGGTCGGTCAGATCCAGAGATTACTACTACCGAAGACTTCTAAAAAGCTAAGTACCCCGTTGGGGACTCTTTCTTGCCTCAGCCGATGTCAGAAAAAGTAAATAACTGTTTAACTTGTGGGAAACAAATACCTCATAAGGATTTCCACTCTTACTGCCTTCCTTGCTTAGGCCCAGACCACGACGTAGCAGCTTGTCTAGCCTGTGCTTCCTTCAACCGACGGACACTTAGACGTCGGTTGGAGTTTGCAGAGGAGTTTTTTGGTCCCGCTTTTGCTTACAAAATGCCGTCGGAGACTCCGACTTCACAATTAGTTAAAAAGCGTAAGGAAAAGGACCGACACTCGCGGTCCGCGGTTTCGGCCGAAACCACGGTTAAGCCAACCGTGAGTGTCTCGGTTTCAGCTGAAACAGAGTCCACGGTTCTTCCTTTGGCCGAAAGCATGCCTCCTATAGCCGAGGCCTCACACAGCATGGCTGAATCTGCTACTGAAATTTCCACTGCTGTTGCAGGTACCCAGGATTTATCAGATACTATTCCTTTAGACATATCTACTCCTGCACGTGGAGCTGCTAGGCCCCCTGCATCTATGTCTATCAAGGCTTTTTCTAGGGCTAAAGCAGCTAAATCTTCTAAGGCCTTGCCTGCTAAACCCCCCTCACACAGGCCTACCTCTAGTTCCCAAATGCTCAGCCTGGTTGAGGATCTCATTTCTTTGATCATGGGATCCCAACCTCACCCTGACAGGGCCTCTCAACCCCCTCCAGAGAAGAGGCCTAGAGCAGAGCCCCCGGATCCAGTTTCTACAGACTATTCCTCGGATGATTCAGAAAACTCAGAACCTCCAGAAGGCCCATATTCTCCTTATGAGGATTCTGATGCAGAAGACTCCATTCCTTCTGCCTCTCCTCCTGAGGAATTTTCTTTTGGGGAAACTTTACATGCTATGAGAGAGCATTTTCAATGGCAGGGCCAGGATTTTTCAGATTCAAGGAAAAGGCTAAGGACCTTTCTACATTTACCACAGCATAGGCCTTTAGCCATTCCTCCAGTACTAACAGTTGTTGATGATGCATATAATGATGCTTGTACTGCCCCTGACTCTTCCCCCGGCCCCTGCCAAGCCCGATAGATATTACAGGGTCCCGGACACTCACTTTCACTTGTGTAAGGCTCCTATTGCAGATCCTGAAACCATTTCACAGGGCCCCAAAGCTGTAGCAGCTGCCTCTGCCAGAAACCCCCTCCCCTCTGAAAGAGAATCTAGAGCATTAGAGAGATGGGGTAAAAAAGTTTATACTTCTGCTACTCTTTCGGCTAGAGCCTTAAACTGTCAATTCCACATGATTCAGTATCAGGAATTTTTGTTAGACCAGCTAAATAAAAAACTGTCCTCTCCTGAACCTATAGACCGTAAGTCCCTTCAGGATTTGGTACATAACACTCAGCAGGTCAGTAATCATTCCTTAAAATGCGGCTATGATGCACTGGAGGCTTCCTTTAGATCAGCTATGACTGGAACAGTGATTAGAAGGCATGCATGGTTAAAAGAGCAATCCTTACCAGACCATGTAAAGTCAAAGCTCCTAGATGCTCCCATGGAGAAACAAAGTTTGTTTGGCTCCCCTGCACAGCAAGTGCTTAAGAAGGTGGAAGAAAAAGCAAAATCTGTCCAAACAGTCAAGGATTTCTTACAGGTCCAGCCTCCGAGGTTCAGTAGAAATTGGCCTTCGAAGAATTGGTCCTTTCCAGACACCTCTAGAGCACAGAGAGGCAGAAATAGGCGCCCAAGAGGCAGAGGTCAATCCAGAGGTGCCTTCAGGGGACGTCAGTGGCAGCCTAACAACCAGAGAAGTACTGCCACAGATCCAGCTACGACCACTTCCACAGGACAGACACAATGACTTGGCTCTGATACCGCCTACCAGGGAACAACTGGAAGCACCCTTAGGCGGAAAGCTAGCCTTATTTTCCGTAAACTGGCATTACATTACAGGAGACAAATGGATTTTACAGACAATAGACAAAGGCTACAGGTTTCACTTCCACACTCTACCAAAAAAGAGAGGAATGCCAAACCTACCACCAAACCAAAAAACAAACGCTCTAGGACAAATCCATCACCTACTAAGGATGAGAGCTATAGAAAAGGTACCTACCATGGAACAAGGGCAAGGATTTTACTCCAGACTTTTCCTGGTACCAAGAAAAGAAAACCAATGGAGGCCTATTCTCGACCTGTCCGCTCTGAACACATATCTCATTGTTCCAAAATTCAAAATGCTGACCCTACAACAACTTCTTCCCATGCTGGGCAAGGAGTCTTGGCTGGTGACTCTAGATCTCAAGGAGGCATACCTGCACGTCCCTATACGACCAGATTGCAGAAGATACCTCAGATTTCTTGCAGGATCAGAGCATTATCAATTCTCAGCATTGCCCTTTGGCTTATCTACTGCGCCCAGAGTATTTACGAAATCCCTGGCATCAGTAATTGCTCATTGCAGGCTTCAGGGAATTCAGATTTACCCATACCTGGACGACTGCCTAATACAAGCGGACAACAAGACCAAATTAACAAAAGATTTGGAAAAGGTTATACAACTACTGCAAGGCCTGGGATACACAGTCAACATAAAAAAGTTAAGGCTGGAACCATCCCAAAGGATAACATTCTTGGGTGCAGAACTGGACACATCAAATCAGATGGCATTTCTCACAGCAGAAAAGCAAAAGCAACTACCACTCTTTCATGGCATTAACAACACAGAACCAGCCTACAGCAAGGAAAGTCCTGCAAGCCCTGGGTTACATGGCATCCTGCATAATATTGATACCACATGCCAGACTGCATATGAGGAAGTTGCAATGGTACCTAAGGAATGTATGGTCTCAACACAAGCACAGTCTAGAAGCCCAGATTCCAATAATCCCATGCCTGAAACAAGAATTCCTGTGGTGGGCTCAGGCCTGTCAGATGAACAGAGGACTGCCTTTTCACAAACCTCACCCAAGCCAGACTATCACCACGGACGCCTCAGACCTAGGCTGGGGGGCACACATGGTGGACAAGTGTATACAAGGCCTATGGACACAAGACCAGCTGAACCCTCACATAAATCTAAAAGAGATGCTGGCAGTGAAACAGGCACTACAGACATTCAGACCTTTCCTTCAACAGGGTCATTTGCTGATAAGGACGGACAACACCACAGTCATGTGGTATATCAACAAACAGGGAGGAACACACTCATACACTCTATGCCGGATGGCAATGGACCTGTGGAATGTGGCCCTGAACCTCAACATTCAACTCCAGGCCAAATCTGTGCCAGGAAAAGAAAATATACTAGCAGACACCTTAAGCAGAACTACCACGGATGCCCACGAATGGATGCTGCATCCAGACATCTTCAAAACCATTACAAAGAAATGGGGACTACCAGAAATAGACCTGTTCGCATCCCCACACAACCACCAATTGAGGAAATTCTGCACAAGGACATACCACCCTCTTGCTTGGAAGGTGGACTCCCTATCCTTCAGTTGGGAAAACCTGACAGCGTATGCATTCCCACCTCTTCCTTTGATGCACAAAGTGCTACTGAAGATCAAAGAAGATCACCCAAGGATCATCCTGATAGCTCCAGACTGGCCGAGGCAGCATTGGTACCTGCTACTGAGGAGTATGTCTCGGACACACGCATGGCCTCTACCTCTACTTCCTTTACTAATAACACAGAACAACTACAAGATTCTACATCCAAACTTGAAAACACTGCAGCTAGCTGCCTGGAACATTACATAAAACAAAATAACCCAGATTTATCTCTGAGGGTTAAGGACATTATCCTGGAGGCTCGCAGACCCTCCACAAGGAAGACTTATTCAGCCAAATGGAAAAGATACCTCATTTGGAGTGCAGCAAAAGGAGAAAATGTATCATTAGCAAACATAGCTAACATCCTGGAATACTTAACAGAACTTTTTCACAATGGCCTGTCTTACTCCTCCATTAAGATTCATGCATCAGCAATTTCAGCAGAATACAACATGGATCCTCCAGTCTTCTCTCATCCTCTACTCAGGCAGTTTCTGAGAGGAATTAAAAATGTAAAGCCTCCAAGGAAGCCACCTTTGCCTACATGGGACCTTAACTTTGTGCTGGAAAAGTTAACACTTCCCCCTTTCGAGCCAGCAGCAACAGCAGAACTACAGATCTGAAGTAGGCAGACTTCATTTGTCTGCAACCTGTGGGTATCGGATCCGAGCCGGCGTTTCAAAAGCTTAGGCTCCGAGCTCCTCCCTCTTACCCATAACCCCTTGCCAAGCCCTGAATGACCCCAGATTTCGTTTGCCGCTTTCAAGTTGCGACGGATTCCGGAGCTCCTAGTACAGATAAGCTGTTTTTGACAGAAAAATTTTCAAAAACCTTAACTTTTTAAATTTTATTAGTTAGAAGTGATTGTGTTAGGCTTTCCTCTCTCTTTATTTTAAACTTTTCTCGGGTTTTGCGTAGTTTGTGTGTGTGTGTTTGTTTGAGGCTTGTTAGGGCTTAAAATGTCTGAAGCCCATAAGGCTGTATTCTCTAAATGTACCGAGTGTGGTCATAAGCTGTCCCCAGCGGATGGCCACACTCGTGCAAGAATGCTTGGGGTTGAACACCTGTCATCTGGTTGTACCATTTGTGCAGGGTTCAACCCCGAGCTTTGAGGGAGCGGAGGTCAGCTGGTGCTGGCGGGACTTCTCCTCCAGATACCGCCGGCTTCTGCCCCTTCTACTCAGCAAGCAGTTGCTGTGGGCTCTCCTCCTCCGGCTGGGACTCAACCTCCCTCTAAGATGCCGGAGGAGAGAGAGTCTTCTAGGGAGAGAGAGAAGAAGGAGAGGCACAGGGAGAGGCACCACAAACGGAGAGCTGAAACTCCAGTTCGGCTCCTCCATCTAAGCGGGCCTCCCCTGTGCCTTCTAGCTTTCATCCTCCTCGGCTCCACTCCCCTCGGTTCTCTCCTGGGCCCGAGGAGGAAGAGGCTAGCCCTTCAGCGAGGTCCCCAAGGTGGCTCTCTAGGTCCGCTTCGGTGGCCTCCACCAGATCCACATTCTCCATGAGTGAAGCAGATATGGACTGGATGATGAGGAAACTCATCCAGGCCCAAATGCAAATGGGAGTGCTCCTAGCCCCCATCCGGGAGGGCTTGACCTTTTTCGCCCCTTTGGCTCCTTCTCCGACCCATACCATGGGTTTGGAGCTGTCGGCGCCGGGCAGAGTTGGATCCGGGGGTGGGTCGGATCCGATAGGTCGGCGCACCTCGGATCCGTCCCATCCCTTGAGTGCTTGGTGCCGGACCCGACCTCTCGGAGCCGAGGACCGAGCCTCTGGTCTGAGGGCGCTGGTGTATCTTCGGCTCCGTCTAGGTCGGAGCACACCGGTCTCTCGGATCCGACGGTCTCGTCTCCGGCTCCGATCCGTGCGTCGGATCTGAGTGGGGGTCGGCTCTCGGGGTTTAGAGAAGCTGGCTCCCCCTCGGCCTTCGACGTAGTGGAAAGGGCACTGTTGAGGACTACCGGACCCCCGGTCCCTGCCACGGCTCCATCCCGCACTCCCTTGCAGTTGGGCCAGGCCCCCACCAGCCGGTCCCAGGGACAGCCCGCCTCGGTGTCCCAAGTAGTTCCCTTGGAACATCCAGCTGCGGAAGAGTACTCTTCGGACGGCCCCTGAAGTAGTACCTCGGGCGCGTAAGTGCAAAAGGGGGCACATGAACTCCCCCGAGTCCGCTACCGAAGACACAGACTGGGATGAGCGGGAGGGCTCCCAAGGTCACCCCCTGAAGACGTCTCATTTGGAGACATTATGGAAATGTTGAGGATCAGGGGGGGGTGGTCTGCCCCCAAGGCCTCCTCAGACGAGTCTGTGTTCTTGGAGGCATTCGAGGCGGGCCCATCTACCTCTTGGGTGTCCCCTCCTGCCGACCCTCTGGTGGACCTTATATCCTATATCCATCAGAGCGTGGAAGGATCCGGACACCGTTGAGCCTGTACCTAAGCGTCCTGACCGTATCCTTTCCCCTCCGGCGGACCGCACTCACTGGAGCAAAGGCCCCCCAGTAGATGCCATGATGATGACTGCAGCCACTAAGAGGGAGTTGGCCCAGGAGCGTCCCTCTATGCATCCTCCGGGCAAGGAGTCCCGCTCGATGGATCGCATTGGGAAGCGAGTTTTCAGTTCAGCAACCTTCTCTTTGAGAGCGCTGAACTACATGGCACACGTCATCAGGATGCAGCGGGATCTGATTAAAGAATACGCTGCATCTCCCCCAGAGTCCATGTCGAGTGAGGATAAACAGGTATACTCCACCCGAATGGCCACTCTCAGATCAGTTTCGAATACATCTATGCGGCTGCTTTCTCACGCTACTGAGGGAGCCGCTAGAGCCAGCGGAGCAGGCCTAGTCATGAGGCGACAGGCCTGGCTCCGCCACTGTGATTTCGCAGAGCCCTTCAGGGCGACCTTCGCGAATGCCCCCTTCGATGGTTCTGCCTTGTTTGGCAAAACTGTTCGCGAAACATTAGTCCAGAGCGAGAAGGACGGGAAGACGCTGTCTGCCGTCGGAGTCCGCTTCTCAGCTCCCCAGAGGTCCTACTCAAGAACCAAAAGGGACAGAAGAAGATGTGGTTCCGAATCGCAGCAGTCCCAACCTGCTCCGGATAACCAGTCCTTCCGTGGCAGAGGAGGACGGGAGGTCGCCGTCCTAGAGGCAGGGGGCTCAGCAACTTTGGGTCCAGAGAACCTTTCTCTGATAGGCCCACGCAGCAGCCCTGAAGGGTTGCCCGGCTGTCCGTCTCTGGAGGCAGTCGGGGGCTTCGAGGCACCTGACTTCTTGTGAGTCCATCACAACAGACCGTTGGGTGCTTCGTGTGATATCCAGAGGTTATACAATTCCCTGTACAAGGTTCCCAGATCTCGCAGCCTCCCAGATGTTCCACCCGACCAAAGGGAGGCAGCAGCTTCAAATCAGACAGCTGCTAGAAAAGAGCTATCCAGTGCGTCCCCAGATCAAACCGGGTCAGGGTTTTACTCCAGGTTCTTTTAGTGCCAAAGAAAACGGGGACTTAAGACCGATCTTAGATCTTTCCCTGCTGAACCTGTCAGTAACCAAGCAAAGTTCGGATGGTCACCCTTCAATCTATACTCCCCCTCTTGAGGGAGAATGACTGGATGTGCTCCATCGACCTCAAGGACGCGTACTACCACATTCGCATGGACAAACTGTCCAGGAGGTTTCTTCGCTTCCGGCTGGGAGCCAGTCATTATCAGTTCAGGGCCCTTCCCTTTGGTCTCACCTCAGCCCCCAGGGTGTTCACCAAGGTCTTAGCTGTTGTAGCGTCCACCTGAGGCTCCAGGGATTACAGGTCTTTCCGTACCTGGACGACTGGCTCCTGACGGCATCATCAAGGCATCTTCTGTGCTCAGCCAGGGACTACTTTCTCCGACTAGCCCCAAGGTTGGGCATCACTGTCAACTGGGAGAAATCTTTGCTGCACCCCACACAAGTTATAGATTTCATAGGAGGAAGGCTAAACACCAGGTCAGTGCGAGCCTTCCTCACTCCAGACAGAATTGCCAACCTGAAGTGTCATGTAGCAGCGGTCCTGCAACCATTTCCGACTGCAGCTTCGGTCCTGAGGGCCCTAGGTTCGATGGCGGCAGCTATCCCGCTTATTATTCATGCGCCACGCATGCGGGTTCTTCAATGGACCCTTCAGGTTCAGTGGTCCCTCTCAGTTCCTCTCTCAACTCTCCGATAGCGGTCAGCAAAGCGTGCAAGGATTCCCTTCTTTGGTGGCTTCTGTCTCTGGAGCCCCTGACAGGGAGACCTTTTTGTGCTGCTTTTCCCCGAGCCACAGTGACCACGGACGCTTCCTGCCTCGGGTGGGGGGGCATTCTGCGGGAAAGATTGTCCAAGGCACGTGGAACCCCACAGAGACGTCGTTGCATATAAATGTCCTGGAAATGAGGGCGGTGCTCCTAGCGTTGCAAGCACTTCACCACGTTCTTCCTTCAGGGACTATTGCGATTCAGACAGACAACATGTCGGTAGTCTGGTACATCAACAAACAGGGAGGAACCAGGTCCTATCCCCTTTGTCGAGAGGCCATGAGAGTCTGGGAATGGGCAATTTCCACCAAACGCTTTCTGGTAGCAACGCACATTCCGGGAAAATCCAACATCCTTGCGGACAAACTCAGTCGCACCATTCTTTCACCTCACGAGTGGTCTCTCAATCCTCAGGTAGCGAAGAAGATTTTTGCCATTTGGGGGCAACCCTGTTGCGATCTTTTTGCCTCTCCCTCAAACGCCAAATGCGACAATTTCTTCGCTCTGCTTCCCCCACCAACGGAATTCCCGAGAGATGCGCTGGTGCATGCTTGGCCTCCCGGTCTCCTTTATGCCTACCCTCCACTACCTCTGATGCAGAGGCTTCTGCAGAAAGCCAACAGTTTGGGGAGCGGAATGATTCTCATTGCCCGTTCTGGCCTCGTCAACCCTGGTTCCCTTTGTATGGTCTCACAAAATCAATCCACCCTGGATTCTGGATCCGATTCCGGATCTCATCTCCCACCCTCTGGGAATTTCGGTTCCCAATCTACACACCCTGAAATTGACAGCTTGGCTGCTCCAGTTCCATCCTTGATTAGGACTCCCGGTATCTCGTCACCGGTCAAGGCCATTTTAGTGGCAGCTCATAAACCTTCCACCGGGCAGGTTTATCGGAGTAAATGGAAGAGATTCTCTATTTGGGCGGTTCAGAGAACTTTGGATCCTTTCTCAGCACCTATGTCAGCAGTGCTGGATTTTTTAACAGATCTCTTTCATCAAGGGGCAAGTTCTTCCACGATTAAGGTACAATTGGCAGCCATCTCACATTATCACATTGGTCATGAGACAACTCCCCTCATGACGGCTAAATTGTGCAAAACCTTTCTCAAAGGGATTTTTTTATTGAGGCCTCCAGTCAAGGAGATTGTACCACCTTGGGACCTATCCTTAGTTCTGCAAGCCCTTACTGCTCCTCCCTTCGAGCCTGCAGCTTCTACAGACCTAAAGTACCTTTCCTGGAAGACTGCCTTCTTAGTAGCTATCACTTCAGCCAGAAGAGTGTCTGAACTTCAGGCTCTATGCGTCAAGCTGCCTTACCTTTCTTTCTTTCCAGATAGGGTGTGCCTCAGGACCAATCCATCTTTTCTTCCGAAGGTCTCTTCAGAATCTAATATCAACCAGTCAATCAATTTACCTGTGTTTTTTCCCAAGTACTCAAAGAAAGGAGAATACAAATTGCATTCCTTGGATGTTCATAGACAATTACGATTTTATATTCACAGAACAGCTGGTCACAGGCAATCAGATCAGCTGTTCATCTCCTTTGCTAAATTTGCTTTGGGTAAAGCAGTGTCTAAAGTCACACTGTCTAGGTGGATTGCTAATTGTATTCTGCAGGCTTATGACACTTCAGGTAGACCTGCTCCTCAGAGGGTTACGGCTCATTCTACTAGGGCAGTCTCCACGTCAGCTGCCTTTAAGTCCCGTGTGTCATTGGATGATATCTGCGCGGCAGCTACTTGGGCCTCGCCTCATACCTTTATTTCTCATTATAAAGTGGATGTTGTTTCCAGAGGAAGAGCATCCTTTGGCTCAGCGGTGCTCCGGAACATCCTTCCATGACGGCCGCCCAAGATTCAGGTAGCTGGGGACTCTGTCCCACAGGTTGCAGACAAATGAAGTCTGCCTACTTCAGATTTAGAAGTTATGTACTCACCATAACGTTCCATCTGAGTAGGTGACTTCATTTGGATGCAACCATCCCCCCCTCCATCCCCCTGACCTTTATAGAGCGAGTATTTATGCTTTTGTTCATGTACTATAGTCAGTATTATTTAAGCAAACTCAATCTGAGGTCAGTCAGGGCTTGGCAAGGGGTTATGGGTAAGAGGGAGGAGCTAGGAGCTCGGAGCCTAAGCTTTTGAAATGCCGGCTCGGATCCGAGGTCGGATCCGATACCCACAGGTTGCATCCAAATGAAGTCACCTACTCAGATGGAACGTTATGGTGAGTACATAACTTCTAATTCTTATCTTGGAAAACTGCTTTCCTGCTTGCAATCACTTCAGCAAGAAGGGTTTCTGAATTACAGGCACTAATGGCAGTACAGCCCTTCCTTATCTTCCATCAGGATAGAGTGTCCTTGAGAACCAACCTTACTTTTATGCCAAAGGTGGTCTCCAGGGTATCATTGAACCAAGCAATCCACCTACCAGCATTCTTCCCCAACCCACAGAACAGGGGGGAAAGATTACTACATACCTTGGATGTGCACAGGCAATTGCGCTACTATCTGGACAGAACCAAGACCAACAGAAAAACTGACCAGCTTCTGGTAGCATATGCAACAGGAATGGAAGGAAAAGCAATTTCAAAACAGACAGTCTCAAAATGGATAGGAAGTTGCATTAGATTTTGTTACTCTTTTCATGGAAAGGCAGCTCCAGAAAACATCAGACCTCACTCCACAAGGGCTACAGCCACTACTACAGCTTTCCTACGAGGAGTGGCTATCAAAGACAGTTTAGAAGCTGCTACTTGGAGCTCCGTGCATACATTTGCCAAGCATTATAATCTACCTTTATACTCCAGATCCCGAGCAGGTTTTGCAACTGCTGTTTTGCAAGGGATCTTAACTACACCATAATCATCTTAGTGCCTCCTCCCTCAGTTTGGCTATGGTATTCTACCCATATGTTAGGACTGCAGATGCATCCTTGAAGGACATAGTACAGTTTTGTACCTACCATAAATGTAGATGTCCGAGAGGTATGCATCTGCAGTCAGGATTACCCACCCTCCTTCCCCTCTGTGGTACTCCTAGGGTATTTGCCCATCTTGTAGCTAGCTGGGGGAATCTATTATGGTGTATTTTTCTATATATGTATATACATGCTTATATTGTTTGCTCTCTACTATTTGGAATCTTTTGCATTTATCCAAATTTAGCCTTCCTAGAGGGCACCTGGCATCTGGGGCAAAAAACACTGAGGAAAATGGCGTCGGCTGATGCCTTTATACCCAATTCACAGCAGCTATGACGTCGGGTGAAGTGCGACATCAGCCGAGGCCAGACCAAGACTTTGGAATCCGGCCGACCGAAGGGCTGCCTGAGGCAGGACAACCCATATGTTAGGACTGCAGATGCATACCTCTCGGACATCTACATTTATGGTAGGTACAAAACTGTACTTTTTGATGCTTTAGAGTCCTCATGTAGAGCTGCTGTTACAGGGTCTGTCATACGTAGACATGCTTGGCTCAAAGAGCAAACCTTACCAGATCATGTCAAAGCTAAATTACTAGATGCACCTCTACAAAAAGATGTATTGTTTGGTGTTAAAGTTGAGGGAGGTATTAAAGAAAATGGCGGAAAAGGCAAAATCAATGCAAACAGTGAAAGATTTCCTACAGGTACAACCTCCACGTTTCAGTATAAACTGGCCTTCAAAAAAATTGGTCTTTTCCAGCCACGGACAGACCTCAAAGTGGTAGATACAGGCGCCCGAGGGGTAGAGGGCAATCTCAAGGATCATTTAGAGACAGACAATGGCAAGCACCTACACCAAGTGGTGGAGACGATAGATCACAGCCATTCAGAAAGCAAGACACAGTGACTTTCCCCTTTGCATGCCAAGCAAAGCTCTAATGGCAGCACCTTTAGGCGGAAAACTGGCATTATTTTCAAAAAATTGGCATGTTGTCACAAAAGACAAATGGATCCTGGACATTATAGACAGAGGCTACAGATTTCACTTTCACACCCCTCCAAAAATGAGAGGCATGCCAAACCTGCCACAAAATCAAAGGGCAGAGGCACAAAAACAAATTTCAGCTCTCGTGGACATGAAAGCTATTCAAGAGGTACCTGCACAAGAACAGGGTCAAGGTTTTTATTCCAGACTATTCCTGGTACCAAGGAAGGACAAAGATTGGAGACCTATTTTGGACCTATCCATCCTAAACACATATTTACTCATACCAAAATTCAAGATGCTCACATTACAGCAGCTTCTTCCCATGCTGGGCAAGGAGTCTTGGCTGGTAACATTGGACCTCAAGGAGGCATACCTGCATGTCCCTATCAGACAAGATTGCAGAAGATACCTCAGATTTCTTGCAGGTTCAACCCATTATCAATTCTCTGCATTGCCCTTTGGCTTATCTACTGCGCCCAGAGTGTTCACGAAATGCCTGGCATCAGTAATTGCCTTCTGCAGACTTCAAGGTATACAAATATACCCATATTTGGGCGACTGCCTAATCCAAGCGGACAGCAAACACTTACTTCTGAAAGATCTGGCGTTTGTAATAAAGTTGTTGAACTCTCTGGGATACACAGTCAACAAAAAGAAATCAAAACTAATACCCTCTCAGCAGATAATTTTCCTGGGTGCCAACTTGAATACAAACACCCAAATGGCCTACCTCATGCCAGAGAAACAAGGGCAACTATCTCAGTACTTCAGAAAAATGGCAACCTTCACCAGGCTGACTGCAAGGAAAATCCTGCAGGCTCTGGGATTTATGGCATCTTGCATCCTGCTAATCCCATGTGCAAAGCTGCATATGAGGAAACTTCAATGGTACCTAAAAAAACTTATGGTCTCAACACAGCCACAGTTTGGAAACAATTATACCACTGATTCCATGTCTCCAAAAGGAATTTCTGTGGTGGGCTCAAGCATGCCAAAGAAACATAGGTCTCCCTTTCTGCCTGCCTCAAGCAAATCAAATCATCACAACATACGCCTCTGACTACGCCTGGGGGGCGCACATGACAGAGCAATACATTCAGGGCAAATGGTCCCAAAAAGAAAAGCACCTACAAATCAATCAAAAGGAAATGCTAGCAGTAAACAATGCTATTATGGCTTTCAAAGACCTACTGCATCCAGGCCAGCTATTGATAAGGACAGACAACACCACAGTGATGTGGTACATAAACAAACAGGGAGGAACCCATTCATATCCCCCGTGCAGGCTAGCCATGCCTCTTTGGAACATGGCTCTGGAATTACAAATCCAACTTCAAGCACAATTCCTGCCAGGCAAGGAAAACACGCTGGCAGACAACCTAAGCAGAAATATGACAGATCACACGAATGGAAGTTGCATCCTCAAGTTTTTGCAAAGATAATTCAAGCATGGGGTAGGCCAGATATAGATCTCTTTGCTACCCACAGAAATTACCAATTGACAAAATTTTGCTCAAGGACCTATCATACACAGGCCTGGAAAGTGGACGCACTTTCTTTCAGTTGGACGACAATGACAGTTTATGCCTTTCCACCTCTTCCTCTGCTGCCAAAAGTTCTATTAAAAGCCAGAGCAGACAGACCAAAGATGATTCTCATTGCTCCAGACTGGCCAAGACAACACTGGTACCCTCTCCTGAGGAGCCTGACGCATTCCCCACCATGGATCCTGCCTCTAATGCCTCTTCTGTTAACCCAGCACAACTTCAAAACTCTTCACAGTCAGCTGAAAACACTCAATCTAGCCGCATGGAGGATTCCTTAAATTCACAACAGACCCTCCTCTCCAAGGAGGTGCAGGATGTCATTTTGGAGGCCAGAAGGCCTTCTACTAGAAAAGCTTACTCCGCAAAATGGAAACTGTTTTGTGCCTGGAATCAGAAAACGGGTCAGAATCCTGGAATACTGAGTTTACCTGAAATATTACAGTACCTTGCTGAGATGTTAAGCAGTGGACTTTCATTCTCCTCCATCAAAATCCATGCCTCAGCCATTTCTGCTCAATACAACACTGATCCTCCTTTATTCTCTCATCCTCTCCTAAGACAGTTCCTCAGAGGGGCTAAGAATATAAATCCCCCAAGGAAGCAACCATTGCCTGCTTGGGACCTCAATTTCATTCTAGAAAAACTGACCCTGCCTCCATTTGAGCCAGCTGCTTCAACAGAACTGCAGTTTTTGTCATGGAAAACAGCCTTCCTTCTTGCTATCACCTCAGCACGCAGGGTTTCGGAACTACAAGCCCTCATGGCTGTGAAGACTTTCATCATTTTCCATCAGGACAGAGTATCCTTACGAACCAACCCTTCCTTTATGCCAAAGGTAGTATCCAGTGTAGCCTTGAATCAGGCTATCCACTTACCTACTTTTCACCCTAATCCACAAAACAAAGGGAAGAGACTACTACATTCCTTGGACATTCACAGACAGCTTCGTTATTACTTGGACAGGACAAAGCCATTCAGAAAATCAGAGCAACTCTTTGTGTCCTATGCTACAGGTGCTCAAGGGAAGGCTATTTCCAAACAGACCATCTCAAAATGGATAGCCCACTGCATACGCTTTTGTTATTCTTTTCATGGTAAAACTGTACCCACAAGCGTCAGATCTCACTCCACAAGGGCCACAGCTACCTCTGCAGCTTTCCTCATGGGGGTTCCTACCAAGGATATTTTGGAAACGGCCACTTGGAGTTCTGTGCATACTTTCTCCAAGCACTACCACCTACCATTATACTCCAAATCTAGAGCGGGCTTTGCCACTGCAGTCTTGCAGGGCATCCTTGCCTCCTCCTAGTTCCACTTAGTGCCTACCACCCCTTTTTTAACTTTGGGATTCTACCCATCTGTTATGCCTGCAGCTGTATGCACGATGAACATAGTACAGTTTTGTACCTACCATAAATGTAGATGTTCGAGTGCTAATACAGCTGCAGTCCAGGTTTCCCTCCCTCCTTCCCCTCTTGGGACAGGCCTAATGGCTAACACCTCCTCATAACAACCTGATTGGGGTATTCTTTTATGGTGTATTTGCTTGTAACTACTGTTTTTTGATTATATTGCATTGCATTATTACATAAATTCATGTTTTGCCTTTCTTCTTGGGGGCACCTGACATCTGGGGCAAGAAAAACTGAAGAAAATGGCGTCTGCTGGTTCTTTTATACCCCTGCCGCACTGACGTCAGGGAAGAAGCGACGACATCCGACGCCGGACCTAGACTTTGGAATTCGGCTGACTGAGGACCCGCCTGACAGCAGGATAACCCATCTATTATGACTGCAGCTGCATTAGCACTCAAACATCTACATTTACGGTAGTTACAAAACTGTACTTTCAACCTCAACCTTCCAAAGTCCTCCTTGAACCCAGACCAGGACAAGATTATTCTGGGTTGCAGAATCCGAATGGACAGAATGAAGAAGCCTTTCTTCCACAAGACAAGGTCCTATCCCTGACCTCCCACTTCAAAGAGCTGCTACAGACACAGGTAATATCTGTAAGGCAATTCCTTCGACTCCTGGGCTTAATGGCAGCAACCATCCCTATGCTCCCACTGGCTAGAATGCGTATGCGCAAGCTGCAGTGGTACATCAAAAACATTTGGTCCCAGCACCAGAATCACTTGGAGCAAGTAATCCCCCTCTTTTCCTGTCTTAAGAAAGAGATCTGCTAGTGGATCCAACAAGTCCAGCTAAACCCGGGGCTTCCACTCCAGCCCACCCCACCCCCCAACCCATGTAATGCATACAGATGCCTCAAATTCAGGATGGGGAGCCACAGTGGCATCTCACAGGGTTCAAGCAACCTGGCACCCTTACTTGAGGGCCAAACACACAAATGTGAGTGAAATGACAGCAGTCCTCTTGGCTCTAAAAACTTTTACCCCTCTGCTTCTCCCAGGGGTTCTTCAAATAGTAACAGACAACACTACTGTAATATGTGGTACCTCAACAAACAGGGAGGGACAAAGGCATATCAGCTGTGCAGACTAACCCTGCTGATGTGGTATCTAGCCCGTCACCACAACTTGTCCCTGCAGGCAACCTGCATTCCCTCGCAGGACAAGCAAGCAGATCTCGTAAGCAGGACATCCTCTCCACAACACGAATGGATATTGGACAGGGCCGTCGTCTTAGATATTATCCACCAGTGGGGCACTCCTCACACAGACCTGTTTGCCTCCCACCAGAACAGGAAGCTGCAGGCCTTCTGCTCAAAGACCTACTCCACTCTAGCCTGGAGAGTAGACGCTTTCAGCATTTCCTGGGAGGGTTTCTTTATGCCTTCCCACTTATTCAGAATGTCCTCCTTAAAATCAGGGGAGAGAAACCAAAGATTTTTAGTGACTCCCTACTGGCCAAGGCAGCACTGGTTCCTCCTACTTCACAATTTAGCCAAGGGCACTCACTACAAGTTACACTACAAGGTGGACCTCCTGACACATGAAAAGGGAACTCTCATCCACCCGTAGTTGCAGGTGTTGTCCCTGACACTGTAGGTGATAAACTTTTGATCCCATTCAGACACCACTACTCTAAGGACGTGCTTTCAGTCCTGAGGGAGACCAGGGAACCTACATCAAGGAAATCATACCTAGCTAAGTGGGGAAGATTTACTAAATGGTATCTAGACAAGGGAATGGACCCTTGCATTGCTGACCCCCCCCCTCAAGTTGTTACTTGTGTGTCAGCTGATAAAAGGGTGGGCTTTCCTATTTTTCAGTGCAAGTACACCTTTCTGCAGTATCAGCCTGCTTGCCTCTAGTCTCTCCCTTGCTAGCCAGGCTGTATGTAGAACTCTTCCTTAAAGGGGTGTTGCACATTAGACCTCCAAAAGAGCCTATCCTTCTGCCCTGGGACCATAACTTCATCCTGGAAAAGTTTACCCAACACCCATTCGAACCTGCTGGGACAGCTTCTCTTCAGATGTGTACATGGAAAACAGTCCTATTAGTGCCTGTCACCTCAGCCAGAAGGGTTTCAGGGCTACAAGTCATAATGGCTTGCCCCCTGTACTACTTTCCACAAAGGCAGGGTAACCCTGAGAACTAACCTTCCTTTATGCCCAAGGTGGTAAATGATTTGTCATTAAACCAATCTATTCACCTTCCCACCTTCTTTCCCTCTCCCATCAATGAAGTGGAGAGGCTACTTCACTCCGTGGATGTACACAGGCAACTAAGATTTTACCTGGCAAAACAAAATCCATTAGGAAATTAAAACAACTGATGTTAAGTTGTCCATGTTGTCTTTGTTCTTGCTGTTTGGGTTCGGAGCCGATCCTGTGCTCCGACTCTGCCATCTTCTATAGCTCGAGAGCTGTTTATTGGCTCGAGGCTACCCCTTATCCCAGAATGCCCAGCGTCAGCTACCCAGATCTCGTTTGCCACTTCAGCTGTGAGGTTGCTTTGTTACTGGCTCAGGCTTAGCATAGTTTTTTTCTATTATAGTTGTTGTTTATTTTTAAAACTTTGTCAAGTTTTTTGTCAAGATATATTACTTTGTTCCTTATCGCTTTCTTGTGTGTTGTAGCTTTGTTGGCCGTCGTTCCATAACGCGCAGGCCTTCTGTTTCCTCCTGAACTAGTTTAAATTAGAGAGTCCCCCCCCCCCCCCTTTAGGACAGCCGTTTAAATTAGAGGCTCTTCTTTCTTTTCCTTAACTGTAAAGACTGTTTGTTTCTTAGTTTTGTAGTATAGATTTTTCTTATTGTTGTTGTGGTTGTTAGGAAAATGTCTAAAGATACCAAGGTATCTGTCTTCAAAAAGTGTGACTCATGCTGTCAGAAAATGTCTGACAGATGGGCACACTAGTTGTGTACATTGTTTGGGCTCTTTTCACCTGCAGGACTCCTGTTCTATATGTCATACTTTTAGTCCAAGGGTCCTGCAGGAGCGCAAAAACAAATGAATCCTTCGGGGATTATTGAAGCCTCAGGATTCTCCGGCTAAAAGTACTCAGCCAGCGAAATCCCCTAAGTTTGTCAAGCCGTCTGCTCCACCTTCGGAGCCATCTCTTTTACTTGACCAACCAAGTGTGTCGGTGCTGGCTGGCACCGACAAGGCAACTCCTTCGTCTGCTCCATCTGCTATTTCGGAGCCATAAGAGACTGAGGTCTCCGTCCTTGTAGTCCATCCACTCGGCACCTCAGTCACCCTTGTTTCAGAGTGAACGTAGCCATCATTCTTCCCACTCCTCTCGATCCTCTAGATTATCGGATCATGATGTGGAGAGAGTAGTAAGTAGATTGCTTAAGTCACCGGCACTGGTAAAATTACTCTCCAGCCCACATCAACAGGTATTGGCTCCAACCACCTCTATTTCTGTTCCTCCTCCGACTACATTTAGCTCTGAGCCGGAGACCATGGATCCGCAGGTAGTAGAACCGTTGACGCTGATCAACATCTCTCCTTCAGTTCCGACGTCTGGTCCGATTACCTTGATTGTACCTTCTGTCGAGGGATCTGGGCGCCGGGTCTCTCTCTGCTCCGAGGGGGGCAGTGGCATCGGACCCTTGTCCGACCCCGTTCTCGCCCTCGGAGCTTCGGCGCAGGTGAGCTCGGCTCCAACATCGGCCTCTGAGACGTCACCCTCGATGCGGAGAAGGACTCCTGTTTCTTTGGAGCCGGAGCTTTCTCTTCCTAGAGGTCGGGATGCCTTCGAGGTCATGCGGAATGTGCTGTCCCCCGATACAGCTCCACTGCCAGCTCCATCGGAAGAGCGTAAAGATGTGGGACCCTTGCCTGACGCACATGGTGCCCCCCCCCCAGGAGCAGAGGGGGAAACAACAATAAGACGCCACCCTCGTGGCAGAGGGGGACTGCAAAACCAGGGTGACAGAGAAACCTTCTCTGGCAAGCCCTTCCAGCATCCCTGAAGGGTTGCCTGACTGTTCACCTCCGGAGGCAGTCAGGGGAAGACTTTTGCTGTACCCAAAAGCCTGGCAAAATATGTGGGTACTATCCATTATATCCGGAGGTTACAAAATTCCCTGCCATCAATCCCCCATAGAACCAAAAAAGCCCATCCCAGATGTCCCACCCAATCTAAGGGATCAAGCAGTCAGAGAAGTTTCAAGACTGCCAGAAATAAGAGCCCTTCAAGAAGTCCCCACAGACCAACTAGGATCCGGAACTTACTCACGATTCTTTTATGTACCAAAAGACAGGGGACTGGAGACCAATACTGGATCTCAGCAGATTGAACAAATCTGTATAAAAAGCAAAGTTCCGGATGGTGACACTGCAGTCCATTTTCCCTTTTCTGGGTCAGGACAATCGGATGTGCCCAGCAGATCTTCAGGATGCGTACTACCATATCAAGATGGACAGACGCTCCAGGAGATTTCTTCGCTTCTGGGTAGGGACCAGTCATTATCAGTTCAGAGCTCTGCCCTTTGGTCTCACCTCAGCCCCCAGGGTGTCCAAGTGTATGGCAGTAGTCATGGCTCACTTGTGGCGCCAAGGATTCTAGGCGACTGGCTCCTGATTGCTACCACCAGGCATCAACTCTTAGATGCACGGGATTAAACAATCACATCATGCACTCAACTAGGCATTACAGTACATTTCTAAAAATCTGCCTTGTTGCCCTGTCAGTCTGTAACATACATAGGAGAAGAATTAAACAAAATAAATGTTTGCAAGATTACCACAGGAAAGAGTTTCCACTATTAGTCAACAAGTGTTAATTGTAATGCAGAGAAAAAGTTTTCAAGTCAGTTATGTCCTCCAAACTCTAGGCTCCATGGCAGCTGCCATTCTTCTTGTCCCATTAACGCGTTTCCACATGAGAATCCTTCAGTGGCTTCTTTTCACGCAGTGGTCTTTCCAGGAACACCCATGTCTCGCATGATCCTGATCACAGAAACATGCAAAAGGCACCTTTCTTGGTGGATGGTCTCCCCACTAGTAATTCAGGGCAGACGTTTCATACAACCCTCTCCGGTAGCCACAGTGACCACGGACGCTTCCCTGATGGGGGGGGGGGCATTATCTAGGCAGGGACAGTCCAAGGCACTTGGCAACCTCACGAGTACCATTTGCATATCCTAGAAGTAAGAGCGGTGCTCCTAGTGTTGCAAGCCCTTCAAGACTCTCTTCCTTCCAGGACCATTGCAGTCCAAACGGACAATGTGTCAGTGGTGTGGTACATCAACAAACAGGATGGGACCAGGTCTTACCCCTTCTGTCGAGAAGCACTCAGACTGTGGCAATGGGTGATTTCCTCCCAACGTTTTCTGATAGCAACGCACCTCCCTGAGAAATCGAACGTCATAGCGGACAGGTTCAGCGAAGCTATCCTCATGCCTCACGAGTGGTCTCTGAATCAGGAAGTTGCGGATCTTCTCTTCCACAAATGGGGACAGCCTTGCTGTGACCTATTTGCCACTCCTCTCAACAACAAATGCAACAGCTACTTCTCCCTACTTCCTCTTCCAGGTCATCCACCTAGAGATGCTCTAGTCCACAATTGGCCTCAGGGACTCCTTTACGCTTTTCCCCCTTTTCCGCTAATACCAAGACTCATACAGAAAGCAAAATCGTTGGGTTGCAAAATGATCCTCATTGCCCCATATTGGCCTTGACAGATATGGTTTCCGTTCCTGCACCTCCACCTTCTGGATCAACCGTGGGTTCTGGACCCGGTTCCAGATCTTCTGATTCATCAATCAGGCGGGTTGCTCCAATCCCTTCAAACTCTCCAGCTCACAGCTTGGTTACTCCACTTCCAACCTTAGCCAGGCTTTCCAATATGTTCCCAGCAGTCCGTGATATTATTGTTTCCTCACATAAGTCTACTACGAGGAAAATGTATGCTAGTAAATGGAAACGTTTTTCTTACTGGGCAGAATCTAGAAATTTGGATCCTTTCTCAGCCCCAGTCCATTAAATTCTTGAATTTCTAGCACAACTCTTTCAGTCTGGTGCGGCTTCCGCTACGATTAGATTATAACTAGCCGCCATTTCTAATTTTCATATCTGTATGTTTAATTCTAGCATAATGTCTCATAAGCTCTGCAAGGCCTTTATGAGGGAGGGGAACATCTCTTCTTAGACCTCCAGTTAGAGATCCTCCTCCTCCTTGGGATCTCAATTTAGTTTTAGCTTCCTTAATTTTGCCTCCCTTTGAACTGGCAGCATCATGTTCCTTAAAATTTCTTTCTTGGAAGACATTTTTTCTGGTTGCTCTCACTTCAGCTAGACGTGTCTCAGAACTTCAAGCACTATGTGTTAGTCCTCCTTACCTGGTGTTTCACAAGGACAGAGTTTCTCTGAGGACCACTCCATCCTTTATTCCTAAATTATGCTCAGAGAACAATTTAAATCAATCCATACATCTCCCAGTTTTCTTTCCTAATCACAGCGACAAGTTAGAGTACAAGTTCCACCAATTGCATGTGCTCAGACAATTGCGTTTTTACCTCCATAGAACTAAGGAACTAAAAGTCGGACCAGTTATTTCTTTCTTATGTTTTCAACAAACAAGGCCTTCCAGTTTCTAAGGTGACGTTATCCAGATGGTTATCTGAAACTATTGCCTTTATCAGTTACAAAATAAAGAGCTACCAGCTAAACCAAAAGGTCATTCCACTAGAACATTAGTCACCTCTGTAGCCTTTCAGTCTAAGTTGCCCATAGACTCAATCTGTGCAGCTGCCACTTGGGCAAACCCTCACACTTTTATCTCTCATTACAAGGTGGATATGTTCTCCCGTAGCAGAGCTTCCTTTGGCTCTACTGTTCTGAAGAGTCTTCCAATGAGCCACCTGGGATTTTAGGTGCTAGGGACGCTGTCCCAAACAGCAAGAACGAAGGCGAGATGGACAACTTAACATAAAGAAGTTTCATACCTACCATAACGTTCCATGTTAGTTGTCTTCATCTCTACTTCCTTTTTGCATCCCTCCCTCCTTCCTAGAGGATTGTGAGGAGTTCCTTTTTAGTTTTCACAGGCTGAGTATCTTTTATTACTTCACATGTCAGGTAATGTATGACTCTTTCCTTGTTTAGGTGTATTGGACAACCAGTTTTTAGGTAACTGGTTACTCTACTTATGTCTAGTGTCCGCTGTCACAAACGAGATCTGGGTAGCTGATGCTGGGCATTCTGGGATAAGGGGTAGCCTTGAGCCAGTAAACCGCTCTTGAGCTAAAGAAGATGAACGAGTCTGAGCCGAGGATCAGCTCCGAACCCAAACAGCAAGAAGGAAGGCGAGATGAAGACAGCTGACATGGAACGTTATGGCAGGTACATAACTTCTTTTTTCTTTCCATCCCAGAGCATTGGCCAAGGCAGTCTCCAAACAAACCATCGCATGCTGGATCAGGAAAGCCATCTGTCTTTGCTTCTCCCACCGTGGGAAAAATCCCCCAGTGGGAGTAAAAGCCCATTCCACCTGGTCAGTGGCCACCTCCAAGGCTTTCCTAAAAAGTCTGGGCACATCTTCCATTATGGAAGCAGCCACATGGTCCACTATCCACACTTTCACCAAGCGCTACAAGCTAGACCACGTCACCAGAGCAGCCTGATTTGCTAGGGAAATCCTACAGAGCTTTGTAGAATCTTCTGCATCTGCCACCCTTTCATCCAACTAAGCTGTGGTACTCTCCCACAACAAGAATACTGCAACATAGGAATAGAAGGACATAGAATAGTTTTGTAAAATCTTACCATAACCATAGATGTCCTTCTCTTCCATGTGGCAGTATTCCTTCCCACCCACCAATAACCCCCCTCATCATTCTACTTTTCATACCAGCATGTCCCTAGGTCCTAATGTCATAAACGCCCTTCACCCTGGATCTGTCAGTATTACAGAAGGACCCCAGGGCCCCATTCCTGACACCACTGATGCAACTCCTCCTGCTGGGCCTTGTACTCTACCTGCTGAGTTTCAAGTTCTGAGGATTGTGCGTGCAGGCATCACATTTTAGGCCCCTGGTTTATGGCCTTGCGTGTGACGTCCCACTCAGCTGCATCAGCCAAGCTGAAGCTTTTGTATTGGAGCCGATGTACGAGTCGCCTCAGGGCAGGAAATCCCACAACAAGAATACTGCAACATAGAAGAGAATGGCATCTGTGGTTACGGTAAGATTTTACACAACTATTCTTTCCCTCTGAGAGGGGCAGTGACTGAAAACGTACTTGAAAGCAAGAGATTTAGATTGGCAGCTTCTCTTAGATGCTGCTTGTGCCCCAGGGATTGCTGATTAAGTTTGTCACCAGTTTCTTGCATTTAATGAAGGTAATGGCATAAGTTTTTTTAATATTATATTTTCCATAAATACATTTTAACATAGTCTTTAAATATTAATATTTATTCATTTTGAGTATTGAATATTTTAAGTGTTTAACAGAGACTTTTTAATGTATATTTTTATATTTAAGATTCTTATTTAATATATATTTAAACTTTTTTTATATAGCATTTTCAGTGAATGCTGCATTATTTGCATTTTAAACTGTTTTCTTGACATTTGATTCATAATTATGATATGGACAATGTAATCTATGATGCGAGTGATATGCTTGGGCATTCACTGTTAGTCTGAAGCAGAAGGATTCCGTGAAAGCGCTTATTATTTTTGGATTAAGGTTGCCTGCTGTGTGTGACCAACGTGTCTTTTTGCATTTTTGTTACTTGGATTTCTACGTTGGTTACTTTATTCCGTGCTGAGGGATTTTCTGTTTTCTGCATATGTTTGGGAAGGCAGTGTGAGTTTATTCTGATGAAGTTCATTTATAGAAGTAGGAAAAAGTGTTTAATGACATTTTGGTTAAATTTTGCTGACATTTATGTTTTATAATTAGTTATTCTTTACATTTGATATGGCAGAATCTGAAGTTTTGAATATAGCTTTAGATGGGGAGGATCCTATTCATCCAGTCATCCAATCCGACATATGGGTTCCTGATTCACTACTTCGATCTGGCAAATTTTGTGCTCCAAACTTGAGCCCTTCAAAAATCTTCCCTTCCCATAATGCCCAGCTCTCCCCTAACTCTTATCTCGTTTGCCCCCTTCTATGTTGAAACAAGATCTGGGCATACAAGCGCTCTCTGCCTGTTAGTTCGGTGTTTTTTGACAAAGTTTGGATATTCTTTGTGTCATTACATTTGGGTTATCTGCTTGCAGTAGCTTTCAGTCAGCCTGATTAACAAAGTCTTGGGTCCTGCGTCGGCTGCTGTGTCTTCTTCCATGATGTCAGGTCGTCAGGGGTATAAAACATGCAGCCGACGCCATTACATCAGTATTTCTTGCCGTGCGGTGCCCGAAGTAGAAGCAGTTCGCAAGTGCCAGTCGGCCAACTCCTGAATTTTTCGTTTTCTAATTTCAGAACCGAAGTCTTGCTAACTAAACTTAAGTACCCCGTTGGGGAAACTTTTTTTCTTGCTCCTTACCAATGTCAGTAAAAGTTAATATCCAGAAATTTCGTTGGTTAGCCTTCTGACTACCGGGATTCCGAAAACACGCAAAGATAAAGACAGAGACAGGCTGCCGAGGTCCAAAGCTGCCTATGACGCTTCTCCTAAGCCAGGTGCCAGTTCGCCGGTACTCAATGAGGTGCTTTCACAGTCCTTGATACCCGCTACTTCTTACTTGCAGGCCTGTACTGAGACCCATTCGGAGTCCGGTATGCTGCGACATGCTTCAACTGTGGAACCTGCGGATGTCTCTACCTTGGATGGGTCCGGAGCCGCTGTGCAGGCACCGGCTTCTGAGGGTGTATTCAGGCCTACGGACTTGCATATTAAACCAACGCCTCCTTCTTCATTTAGGCCAAAATCTCGAACCATGACTAAGAAACTGACACCCAGGCCGCATGCTCAGGCCTCTATGCCTAAAAAACAAATGATAAGAATGACTAAAGAGCTTGTAACTCTAATCAGGGGAAGCCAGCCTCCCCCTTCTAAGAGACCTAGGACTAAAGTTATTTATGAATCTTCTGAATAGGATTCTAAATTTACCTATGAGGATTCTGATGCAGAGGACTCTATTCCCTCTGCTTCCCCTCCAGATGATTTTTCTTTTGGTGAAACCTTACGTACTCTGTGGGAGCATTTCCACTGGGAAAGCCAGGATTTTTCTTATTCAAAAAAGAGGCTTAGGGATTTCTTACTCCTGCCTAAGCATAGGCCTTTAGCTATTCATCCTGTACTAGACATTGTTGATGATGCTTTCTCAGAATCTAGTTTGGCCCTTGATTCCTTGCCTCCTGCTCCCCAAAAACCTGACTGATATTACAAGTTTCCAGATTCTCACAAGTTCCTTTTAAAAATCCTGTTGCGGATCCAGAGACTATTTCACAGGGACCTAAAAGCATTAAGGCTTCTACTGCTAAAAATCCTACCCCCTCAGATAGAGACTCCAGGGCGCTGGATAGATGGGGTAAGAAAGTTTACACTTCTGCAGCCTAGACCATTAGGGCTTTAAACTGCCAGTTTCATATGTTAAGTGTCAACATGTTATTGGATTGCTTAAACAGAAAATTATGTTAATTCCTGACTGCGCTGAAAATAAAGAATTACAGGATTTAATGCATTCTGCTGAACAGGTTGGAAACATACTTTGCAATGTGGATTTGATTAATTAGAAGCCTCTTGCAGGGTTGCTGTTACTGGGTCTGTGCTCAGAAGGCATGCTTGGCTTAAGGAGCAATCTTTGCCTGATCATGTTAAAGCTAAATTGTTGGATGCTCCCTTAAATCAGGACCGCCTGTTTGGCAACAAAGCTGAGGAAGTTCTTAAAAAGATGGAAGATAAAGCTAAATATATGCAGATCGTTAAGGATTTCTTACAAGTTCAGCCTCCTAGATTTAGTAGACACAGGCCCTCTAAAAATTGGTCTTTTCCAGCCCCCTCCAGGTCTTCTCAAGCCAAACCCAGACAGCAGAAATCCCAGGTTTCAGTCCCAAGGGTCACACAAGACTAAGCAGTGGGAGGGGGGGTTTCCGCACCCAAACCTGGGAGCAGCAAAACTCCCTCCTATGGAAAACGGTCTCAATTACTTGCTTTTAAGACTTCCAAGCACTTCCCAACCGAATGCTCCTTTAGGCAGAAAGATTGGTCTGCAGGCCAAAAACTGGGAATTCATTACCCAGGACAAATTGGTTTTAAATAGGGTCCCAAGGATAGAGATTTCATTTCTACACATTACCAACACCAAGCGGGTGGCCAGATATACCCCCAAATCAGTGGGCAGAGGCCCAAAATCAGGTACTCTGTCTGTCTTAAACATGGGGGCTATTCAGTTGGTACCAGAAGAGGAAAAGGGACAAGGTTTCTATTCGAGACTTTTCCTGGTACCCAGAAAAGGCAATACATGGCGTCCTATCCTGGACCTTACTATTCTAAACACCTTTCTGGTGATTCTAAAATTCAAAATGCTGACTCTTCACCAGCTGCTTCCTATGCTAGGCAAGTATGCATGGTTGGCAGCACTGACTTAAAAGAAGCATACCTGCACATCCCTATCAGGGAGTCTTGCAGAAGTTACCTACGCTTCAGAGCAGGCTACATGCACTACCAGATGTTCATCTTGTTACACTGCTGCAGTCATTACACTTGGGTTATCCTGCCGTCAGGCGGATCCTCAGTCGGCCTGAGTTCCAAAGTCTTGGTCCGGCGTCTGTTGCTGTCACCTCCTCCCTGATGTCAGTGCGATAGGGGTATATAAGATGCAGCCGACACCATTTTCTTTAGTCTTTCTTGCTGAGTGGTGCCCGAAGAAAAAGCAGTTCGCAAGTGCTGGTCGGCCGACTCCTGAGATTTTCATTCCGAATCCAGAACCGAAGTCTTCTACAAAGCTAAGTACCCCACTGGGGAAACTTTTTCTTGCCTCAGACCGATGTCAGTAAATGTTAATAACTGTATTTCTTGTGGGAAGCAAATACCTCATAAGGATTTCCATTCTTACTGTATCCCATGCCTAGGCCCAGACCATGACATCACTGGTTGTCGGTTTTGTGCTAGGTTTAATAAGCGCATTTTAAATGTTGGTTTGATTTTGCCCAACATTATTTTGGTAGAAAATTCAATTATACCATGCCGTCGGGACTTCCGACGACCGGAATACATAAAAAGTGCAAAGACAAGGATAGGCATCTGAGGCCCAAAACTGACGACGAAGCCTCTTCTAGGCCAGTCGCCGGTTCTCTGGTTTTCAGCGAGGTGCCTTTGCAGACCCTGGCGACCGTTTCTGTAGAACCATAGGCCGCCTCTGACTCCCACGTGGAGATGGCTGGGCCTTTGGACGCACAAGTTATTCAGACTAACGACACCACCCCTTCAGAGGGATCCGGAGTAGCTGAACAACCCGTAACCTCAGAGGGTGTTTTCAGACCTACCCAGTTAAGCATTAAATCTTCTTCTAAGTCTAAACCTACTTTAAAAACAAAGAAACAAATTCAACATTCTCCTGGACAAGCCTCCATGCCTAAGAAACAAATGCTCAAAATGGCCGAAGACCTAATCACGCTGATCAGGAGTTCCCATCCCCCTCCTGATAAATGGCCTAGACTGGATGCAGACTACGACTCATCCGATCAGGTATCCATCTCTTCAGATTCATCCTCAGACCTAGGATACTCCTTATCCCCTTATGAGGATTCTGATGCTGAGGAATCAATTCCATCAGCTTCTCCGCCCGAGGACTACTCCTTTGGTGAAACCTTGCATACCATGAGGGAGCATTTCCATTAGGAAGGCCAGGATTACTCTGAATCCAAGAAAAGGCTCAGAGACTTCCTTTTATTACCTCAACACAGACCCCTTGCTATTCCGCCAGTGTTAGATATAGTGGATGATGTATACTGAATCCAGCTTAAATTCTGATTCTTTATCTCCAGCCCCAGTTAAGCCTGACAGATACTACAGAGTCCCTGACTCACGCAAATTTCTTTATAAAAGCCCTGTTGCCGACCCTGAAACTATTTCTCAGGGACCCAAAAGGGTTAAGGCCTCATCAGCAAAAAATCCAGTCCCCTCTGACAGAGATTCCAGATCATGGGACAGATGGGGGAAGAAAGTATATATGTCTGCAACTTTAGCAATGAGGGCCTTAAATTGCCAGTTTCACATGTTAAAATAGCAGATCTGAAGTAGGCACTTCATTTGTCTGCAACCTTTGGGAATACGGATCCAATCTCTGATCCGAGCCGGCAACTTCTACCACAGCATAGATCCAAGCTCCTAGCTCCTCCCTTTACCCATAATCCCCTGCCAACCCTGACTGACCTCAGATCTAGTTTGCCGCGCTTCAAGCTACAAGCTTGGTTCCTGAGCTCCTGGTTTATCGAAACTTTGTGAGGAAAAAATTTCCATTTTCTTCCTTTTTTCTTTTGCTGTGAGTCAGTGTGATTGGTTAGGTACCCCTATAGCCCTTTTTTATCCAACTAAATTTATTTTTGTGGTCCTTTTTCTCCTCCCTTCCTTGCTGGTCGTAGTGTGTGTGTTTGTGTGGTGTGTGTAGGGGCCTAGTGAGTGTGTTTTTCCCTTATTTAAAAATGTCAGAGGCCCCTAAAGCCATTTTTTCTAAGTGCACCGAGTGTGGCCATAAGCTTTCACCGGCAGATGGCCACACTCAGTGCGTTAGGTGCCTTGGGGTTGAACACCTCTCCTCTGGATGCGCGATCTGTGAGGCGTTCAACCCCAGGGCACTTGAGGACCGGAGGTCGAAGCTGATTCTGGCGGGCCTTTTGCCCCCAGATCTGGCTCCGGCCTCCGGTACTTCTGTGGCCGCTATCCAGCCTTCGGTGGCAGCCACTCCTGCCTCCCTCCCTCCGGTCAGGACACAGCCTCCCGCTTCGGCTCCGGAGGAGAGGGAGGCCAAGAAAGACAAGCGGAGAGAGAAGCACCAAACGGGCTTCTCCCTCCAGGGCTTCTGGATCGCCTCCTCCTCGGATCCGATCCCCTTGCTTCTCACCGGGACCCGAGGAGGGGGTGACCCGGTCCTCGTCGAGATCATCGAGGCGGCACTCCAGGCCTGCCTCGGTGGCCACTTCGAGGTCCACTTATAGCATGTCGGATGCAGACATGGACCGGATGATGAGGAGGTTCATCCAGGCCCAGCTGCAGATGGGAGTGCTCTTGCCTCCCCCCCCCCTCCGGGGGGGAGCTCGACCCCATTTTATGCTCCGATCGCACCTTCTCCGACCCGTTTTCCGGGTTCGGAGCGTTCGGAGCCGAGCCGCCTTGGATCCGGGGGGCGGATCGGAGCCGACAGTGCTGGGCGCTTCGGCTCTGACTGTTCCCTAGAGTTTGTCAGATCCGACCTCTCGGAGCGCGGGCCGAGCTTCGGATCAGAGGGATTCGCTGTGCCTTCAGCTCCGTCCCTGTCGGAGCACGCGGGGTCCTTCGGATCCGATGGTCTCGGCCCCGGGTCCGGTCCCCGCTTCGGATCCGGGTGGGAGTCTACTCTCTGATCCGATCGAGGGCAGCTCCCCCTCGGCTTTCGCTGCTGTGAAGAAGGCACTGTTGAGTGCATCCGGGCCTCCGGTCCTGGCTTCGGCTCCCCCCTGCACTCCCTCTCAGCTGGTCCAGGCTCCCATCACCCAGCCTTTGGGGCAGCCTGCTTCAGCGCCTCGGGGTGTTCCTTCGGAACATGACATTGCTGGTGAGACTTCCTCGGACAGCCCCCCCGAGGAGGTTTTTCACAAGTCTAAGTGTAAGAGGAGACACGGGGATTCCCCCGAGTCCCTTACGGAAGATACGGACTTAGATGAAGGGGAAGGCTCCCCAAGTTCACCCCCCGAGTCCATGTCAGAAGGGGACAAACAATTGTACTCCTCCCGAATGTCCACTCTACGGTCCATTTCTAACGCCTCTATGCGGCTTTTGTCTCACGCCACTGAGGGAGCCGCTAGAGCTGGTGGAGTCGGCCTGGCCATGAGGCGACAAGCCTGGTTCCGACATTGTGACTTCTCGGAATCCTTTAGGGCATCATTCACGAATGCCCTCTCTGATGGTTCTGTTTGGCAAAACCGTTCGCGACACTTCAGTCCAGAGCGAGAAAGATGGGAAGACGTTGTCTGCCGTCGGAGTCCGCTTCTCTACTCCCCAGAGGTCCTTTTCCAAGAACCAAAAGGGTCAGAAGAAGATGTGGTTCCGGAAATCGCATCAATCCCAGTCTGCTCCGGATAACCAGTCCTCTCATGGCAGAGGAGGACAAGGGAGGACGCCGCCCTAGAGGCAGAGGGGGTCCCAGGAATTTTGGGTCCAGAGAACCATTTCTCTGAGGCCCACGCAGAACCCCTGAGGGGTTGCCCGGCTGCTCCTCTCTGGAGGCAGTCGGGGGGGGGGGGGCGTTTTTCGTGCACCTAGCAATGTGGGAGTCCATAGCAACAGATCGCTGGGTGCTTCGCATCATATCCAGAGGTTACCAAATTCCCTTCATTGTAACCCCCAAAACCAGAAGCCTCCCCAATGTACCACCCAATCAGAGGGAGGCAGCTGCTACAGAAATTCAGCAGCTTTTACAAAAAAGAGCCATCCAACCCGTCCCCCCAGATCAGCTCGGATCAGGGTTTTACTTCAGGTTCTTTCTGGTGCCAAAAAAGATGGGGGACTTGAGGCCCATCCTCGACCTCTCTCTCTTGAACCTGGCAGTACCCAAAGAAAAGTTCCAGATGGTCACGCTGCAATCTATTCTCCCCCTGTTACGGGAGAATGATTGGATGTGCTCGATAGACCTCAAGGATGCGTACTATCACATTCTAGTGGACAGACGCTCCAGGAGGTTTCTCCGCTTCCGGCTGGGAGCCAGTCACTTTAAGTTCAGGGCCCTCCCCTTCGGTCTCACCTCAGCCCCCAGGGTGTTCAACAAAGTCTTAGCGGCAATAGCGGCCCACCTGAGACTCCAGAGAATTCAGGTCTTTTCGTACCTGGACGCCTGGCTCCTTTACCGCCCCAGCAAGGCATCTGCTCTGTTCATGGAGGGATTACTTCCTCAATCTTGCTCCACGTCTAGGATTGACGGTCAACATGGCCAAATCCTCTCTGGCTCCTACACAGGTAATAGATTTCATAGGGGTGAGACTGGATTCCAGACTAATGCTTGCTTTCCTGACTCCAGATCGGCTTCAGAACCTGAGGTTGCATGTACAGGCCATCCTCCAACTTCAAGCTCCATAAGGCGGAATTGGTCCTGAGGGCTCTAGGGTCCATGGCGGCAGCAATTTCTCTTGGCCCGCCTGAATATGAGGGTCCTGCAGTGGACCCTTCAGGTGCAATGGTCCCTGTCTCGCAACCCCCTGTACCATCCCATTCCCCTAAACAGGACTTGCAGAAGGTCGCTCGTGTGGTGACTCCAGTCCCCGAGCCTCCACACGGGACGCCCATTCTCGATGCCTCCTCCCATCGCCACAGTGACCACGGACGCTTTTCGCCTGGGGTGGGGGGGCATTATTCAGGCAGAACGGTCCAAGGCACGTGGAACGACAGAGACCTCCTTGCATATCAATGTCCTAGAGATGAGGGCGGTGCTTTTGACGTTGCAGGCACTTCACGACCTTCTTCCAATTGGGACGATTGCAGTACAACCGGACAACATGTCAGTGGTCTGGTACATCAACAAACAGGGGGGAACCAGGTCTTATCCTCTTTGTCACGAGGCCATGAGAGTGTGGGAATGGGCGATATCCACCAACCGCTTTCTCATTGCAACGCACATTCCGGGACGGTCCAACATCCTAGCAGACAGGCTCAGTCGTACAATCCTGACCCCATACGAATGATCTCTCAATCCTCTAGTAGCAGAGCAAATTTTGCCCAATGGGGGCAACCCTGTTGCGATCTTTCTGCCTCTCCCCCAAATACCAAATGCAACAGTTACTTCGCTCTAATCCCCCCTCTGGGGGAGTCCCCGAGAGACTCTCTAGTACATGCTTGGCCTCCCGGTCTTCTTTATGCTTACCCTCCACTGCCCCTGATGCTAAAACTTTTACAGAAAGCCAGTTGGTTGGGGAGCAAGATGATCCTCATTGCCCCATTCTGGTTTCGTCAGACATGGTTCCCGTACCTATGGTCTCACCTGATTCATCCGCCCTGGATTCTGGATCCCCTTCCGGATCTCATTACTCACCCCCTGGGTCTTCCGACCCTCAGCCTGGTCAACCTCAAGCTGACGGCTTGGTTGCTCCAGTTCCACTCCTGATAAGGACTCCCGGAATCTCCTCATCAGTCAAAGCCATTCTAGTAGCAGCACACAAGCCATCCACCAGAAAGGTCCATCAGAGTAAGTGGAAACGCTTTTCCATCTGGGCTGAGCACCGTCACTTAGATCCTTTTACGGCGCCTTTAACATCGGTTTTGGATTTTCTAACTACCCTTTTTCATCAGGGGACTAGCTGTTCTACAGTCAAGGTACAACTAGCAGCGATTTTGCACTATCATGTAGGGCATGAGTCTGGCCCTCTTATTACCTCCAAGCTCTGTAAAGCTTTCCTTAAGGGTACCTTCCTCCTCAGACCTCCTGTCAGGGAGGTAGTACCCCCATGGGATTTATCTTTAGTTCAACAGTCTTGACAAGCCCCCCTTTCGAGCCGGCGGCCATGGTTGATCTCAAATACCTCTCTTGGAAAACGGCCTTTCTGGTGGCCATTACTTCAGCTAAAAGAGTCTCTGAACTTCAAGCTCTCTGTGTCAAACCACTGTATTTGGCCTTCCATCAGGATAGAGTTTACCTCTGGATCAATCCGTCTTTTCTGCCTAAGGTATCTTCTGAAGCAAACATTAATCAATCTATTAATCTTCCCGTGTTCTTCCCCAACTGTCAGAACAAAGGAGAATATAAGCTGCATTCTTTGGACGTGCACAGTCAACTGCGCTTTTATATTAATCGAACGGCTGGTCATAGACATTCCGACCAGTTGTTTGTCTCCTTTGCCAAAACCAACTTGGGCAAGTCGGTTTCTAAAGTTACCCTGTCACGATGGATAGCTAGTTGTACTCTCTTAGCATATCAGAGTTCGGGAAGGCCTGCACCTCAGGGAGTCCGCGCTCATTCTACTAGGGCCGTTGCTACATCGGCTGCTTTTAGATCTAGGGTTTCCTTGGATGATATTTGTTCCGCAGCCACTTGGGCTTCATCCCATACTTTTATCAGCCATTACAAACTGGATGTTGTCTCCAGAGGTAGGGCGTCCTTTGGCTCTGCAGTGCTTCGGAGTATCCTTCCATGAAGGCCAACCAAGATTCAGGTAGCTGGGGACTCTGTCCTAAAGGTTGCTGACAAATGAAGTGCCTACTTCAGATTAAGAAGTTATGTACTCACCATAACGTTCCATCTGAGTAGGTATCTTGATTTGTCTGCAACCATCCCACCCGCCTTCCCCCTTACCAATATGATTCTAAGTAGGAGTTGTCTTACATGAGTCCCTTCCGGGACACACTAGCAAGTTGTTATATGGGGCAAACTTGATCTGAGGTCAGTCAGGGTTGTCAGGGGATTATGGGTAAAGGGAGGAGCTAGGAGCTCGGATCTATGCTGTGGTAGAAGTTTCCGGCTCGGATCCGAGATTGGATCCGTATCCCAAAGGTTGCAGACAAATGAAGATACCTACTCAGATGGACCATTATGATGAGTACATAACTTCTTATTTCTGATGTCTCAGTTGAAATAAAAAGTGCTTCCAGATTCAGATCCTCCTAATTTAAAGGAAATGCAGGATTTATTGCATGCAGCTGAACAAGTGGGAAAACACACTTTGCAATGTGGTTTTGATTCTTTAGAGGCCTCCTGTCGAGCAGCTGTTACACATTCTGTCATTAGAAGACATGCTTGGTTAAAAGAACATACTTTACCAGATCATGTTGAAGCAGAACTATTGGATGCACCTTTACAGCAGGATGTATTATTTGGAGTTAAGGCAGAAGAGGTATTAAAGAAAATGGAGGATAAGGGTAAAATCTATGCACACGGTGAAGGATTTCTTACAGGTTCAGCCTCCTCGATTTAGCAGAAATTGGCTAACAAAAAATTGGTCCTTTCCAGCTTCAGACAGACCCCAAAGGGACAGATACAGATGTCCAAAAGGCAGAGGTCCCTACAGGCCTCAACAATGGGGTGCATCAGGCCAGAAAGAAGGGGAAGACAGGCCACAACCTTATAACAACCAGCCCCACTGACTTCCCACTACAGCTGCCAAACAGCTCTCTCTTGTCAGCCCCCTTGGGAGGAAAACTGGCCCTTTTCTATCACAATTGGCATATGATCGCCAAAGACAAATGGGTTCTCAACATTGTATCTCAAGGTTACAGGTTCCACTTTCACACTCTGCCAAGGTTAAAAGGAATGCCAAACCTGCCACCAAATCAATGGGCAGAGGCTCAAAAACAAATTACAGCACTCATGGACATGAGAGCTATTCAAAAGGTACCACCACAGGAGCAAGGATTTTACTCAAGACTGTCTGGTTCCCAGAAAGGACAAAGCCTGGAGGCCCAATCTGGATCTTTCTTCTCTAAACACTTACCTGGATGTTCTGAAATTCAAAATGTGGACACTACAGCAGCTTCTTCCCATGCTGGGCAAGAAAGCTTGGCTCGTAACATTGGACCTCAAGGAGGCATACCTGCATGTCCCTATCAGACAAAACCGCAGAAGATACCTCAGATTAATAGCTGGTTCAGTGCACTATCAATTCTCTGCACTGCCCTTTGGCTTATCTACTGCGCCCAGGGTCTTCACAAAGTGCCTGGCACCAGTAATTGCATTTTGCAGACAAAAAGGAATTCAAATTTATCCGTACCTGGACGACTGCCTGATTCAAGCAGAGAGCAAGGACATTCTTCTACAGCATCTGGCATTTGTAAAACGGTTAAGTTGCCTAGTGTACACAGTAAACAAAAAGAAATCAGAACTAGTGCCCTCACAAGAGATTATATTCCTGGGTGCCAGCTTGAATACAACGGCCCAGATGGCTTATCTCATGCCAGACAAGCAAGGACATCTGACTCAATATTTTCAATTGATGGCAACAAGAACCCAACTCCCTACAAGAAAAATTCTGCAGGCCTTGGGTTACATGGCATCTTGCATACTAATTCCATATGCCAGGCTGCATATGAGGAAACTACAATGGTAGCTAGAGTGTGTCTGGTCTCAACACCGTCAAAGTTTGGAAACAGTTATACCACTAATTCCTTGTTTGCAACAGGAGTTTCGATGGTGGGCTCAAGCTTGTCACTTCAGCAAGGGACAGCCTTTTACTCAACCCACCGCCAGGCAAACACTGACAACAGATGCATCTGATTACGCCTGGGGAGCACACGTGGCAGGAAAATGTATTCAGGGCACGTGGCCCGCAGAACAAAGGCATCTTCACATCAATCAGAGAGATGCTAGCTGTACAAAATGCCCTAATAGCCTTCAAGGACCTACTACATCCAGGACAACTACTATTAAAGACAGACAACACCACAGTTAGGTGGTACATAAACAAGCAAGGGGGCACTCACTCTTATCCCCTCTGCAGACAAGCCATGACCTTGTGGAACACAGCTCTAAACTATCAAGTTCATCTGCAAGCACAATTCCTGCCAGGAGAGAAAAACACACTGGCAGATGACTTGAGCAGAAACATCATGGATCCCCACGAATGGGAGTTGAATCCACAAATATTCAGAATGATAACACAGAAATGATGGAGTCCAGACATAGATCTGTTTGCATCCCCAATGAACTGCCAGCTACAGAAATTCTTCACAAGGACTTACCATCCACAAGCATGGAAAGTGGATGCCCTCTCAGCTGGAAAAACCTACAAGTATACGCTTTCCCATCACTGCCTCTCCTTCCAAAGGTACTCATCAAAGCCAGGCAGGAAGAGTCAAAGATGATCCTGATTGCACCAGACTGGCCACGCCAGCACTGATACCCAATCTTGAAGAACTTAGCACAATGACCACCCTGGATTTTGCCTCAAATACCACATCTGCTGACTCAGCACAGCAATCAGATACTTCACAGCCAGCTAAAGACTTTAAACCTGGCTGCATGGAAGATTACCTAGTCAAGCAGGCATTGCCTCTGTCCGAAGCTGTTATGGATGTCATTCTGGAGGCCAGAAGGCCTAGTACCAGGAAAGCCTATTCGGATAAGTGGAAGAGATTCTGTACCTGGAACCAGGCTCACAGCCTTGACCCTCTTGTCCCAAATATTCCTCAGATTCTACAATATTTAACCGAGATGCTGGACAAACGCCTCTCCTTTTCATCCATCAAGATCCACGCCTGTGCCATCTCTACTCATTACAACACGGATCCACCAATTTTCTCTAATCCTTTGCTAAAACAGTACCTCAGTGGGGCTAAAAACATAAGACCCGCCCCGTAGAGCACCTACTCCAACTTGGGACCTCAACTTTGTGTTGGAAAAATTAACTTTACCTCCTTTTGAGCCAGCAAACACAGCAGATTTAAGATATATCTCTTGGAAAACTGCTCTACTCCTGGCAATAACATCCGCACGAAGAGTTTCAGAGTTACAGGCACTAATGGCAGTGGAACCATTTCTCATTTTCCATTAAGACAGGGTGTCTTTAAGAACTAACCCTACTTTTATGCCAAAGGTGGTATCAAGTGTGGTTCTCAACCAAACTATCCACTTGCCAACTTTTTATCCAAATCCACAGAATAAAGGGGAGAGACTACCGCATTCTTTGGACATACACAGGCAGTTACGCTTCTACTTGGACAAAACCAAAGCTTTCAGAAAATCTGAGCAATTATTGGTAGCATATGCTGCAGGAGCACAGGGAAAAGTCATTTCAAATCAGACCATTTCAAAATGGATAGGACACTGTATACGTTTCTGCTATACACACCATGGAAAACCTGTACCTAACAGCATTAGATCTCACTCCACCTGGGCAACAGCCACTTAAACTGTCTACCTCAGAGGAGTACCTACCAAGGACATTTTGGAAGCAGCAACTTGGAGTTCAGTACATACCTTCACCAAGCACTACCATCTGCCTCTTTAATCTAAATTGAGAGCTGGCTTCGCCATGCTTTCACCAAGCATTACCATTTGCCAATTTTCTCTAAATCCAGAGCTAGTTTTGCCACTGCAGTCCTGCAGGGCCTTATAGCTGGTCCTAATTTAAATTCCTCCTCCCAACCTTAACTTTGGGAATCTACCCAAATGTAATGACTGCAACATTGAAACACGAAGAATGTAGTACAGTTGTGTGCACTTACCATAAATGTAGATGTTCGAGTGTATTCACTGTTGCAGTCCTGGTTACCCTCCCTCCAGCCCCCTTTTCTTCCTTTGGCTATACATACATCTACTCTTGCTTACTATGCCCTAAAAGCTTTTTGGTGTATTTGCTTTTCTATTGGAGGTATATCGCTTGTATTTATAGATTTAATTGCTTTCCATTAAAGGGGCGCCTGACATCTGGGGCAAGAAAAACTGATGTAATGGCGACGGCTGCATGTTTTATACCCCTAATGACCTGACATCATGGAAGAAGGGACAGCAACCTACGCAGGGCCCAAGACTTTGTTAATCAGGCCGACTGAGGGCTACTGCAAGCAGATGACCCAAATGTAATGACTGCAACAGTGAATACACTCGAACATCTACATTTATGGTAAGTGTACACAAGTGTACTTTCTTTATTTAGGTTGTAAAACATTTCCTCTTAGGTAACTTTAGATTTCTGTAAGTTTTAAACAAATAACCCTTCTGGTTGGCATTTTTTTTGCCATCGTTCTTCCCAACTTTGTAGTGTAGGTGGTGGCATGTATACATACTATTTATATTAACATAGTAATTGTTTCCCTTGTAGATCTTCTGGGATCTTCTTTGTATCGTAGCATTAGTGTTAATGCTAGGTTTCTTAGAAGCTGAACTTTGCGCTTTTAGGATTTAGTATTTGGTCTGTGTGTTTTTTTCTGAAATTAATTTTAAGTCCCTGTATAGTAGATTTTGGGTGTTTTACTTGTGTATTGGGTATCTTCATTTTTTCAGCAGCTTGGTGAAGTTGACTAATTTTCAAAAGTGTGTCAAGTGTGGCCACAAGATTCCTCTATTATATCTTTGTGATCTTTGAGTGGTGTATTTGGGAGTTTGCAAGGGCATCCTGTCACATTTATTTTCTTTTGGACCCAAGGCACTGGCTCTCTGTAGGAACCCTTGTTAAAAAGCTTCTTTCTTCTGATCTGGAGACACCAAAGCTAAAGAAATCTGGTAATAAGCCTTTGAAGAGAAAGACTCTGATCTAAAGAAAAGGCTGAGCAATACTTTATCTCCAACTCTCTAGCTCCTAATTTCCTAGAATTGAGGAGCACGCTGCTTTTGGGCCCTGACATACACTCCTCCAAGGCATCCAGAGATGGGAGAAACCATTCCCAGTTGAGATTTGCCTAAAAAAGCATGAACAGCCTCCCTCAGTGTCTTTCTCTGCTCTTTCAGCTTCAGCCTTCAGGTCCCTGTAGTTGTATTAACAGAGGTGGATTTGGATTGTCTTTTGGTTTCAGAAGACCCAGATTCAGATGGGGAGTCTCTGCTGTTCTTTTAACTCCAGAGCCAGTAGGATTGTTCACTTTACCTCTGTCCAGGAACCCTCCCTGGGCCTATCTTTGGCTCTGGTGTAGTCCTAACAGTCTTGCCATATGGATTCTGTGGCTCAGGGACTCTTGATCCACGTATTGTCTACTCTGGGGCTACTGGATCTGACTCATTCAGTTCTAACATTGTCTGATCTGACTTCTGAGTCTTGGGTCTGAGGAGTCATGTTAGTTCCTTTTTTGGTTGCTTCAGAGATGTTTGCCTCTGATTCTTTGGGTCAGATTTCCACCTCTGCACTGGCTTTTCTTTGGATCTGAAGATCTCTGTCAGGCCTTTATCTCACGCAGTTTGGGAGTTGGATCCAGCTGTTAGGGTGGTCTCTTCACATCTGCCAGAGGTTGGAATAACTTTCCAAGCATTGTGGAGTATTATTGCTTTGCCCCACAGGGTGGATCTACAGGTTCCACTGGCTGTGGCTCCACCCCTTGAACCCACCATCAATGTTGGCTTCTGCAGTACCATATGTTCATAGGTGTGTACTAGGCTAATGGCCCTGGAGCCTTTACAAGCCTAGCACGTAGGATTACCCTGGCATCATGCCCTAGTTCCCAGTGCCTCTGTCGAGTAAAGCCACTGGAGTGATCCTTGTGGTGAATTTCCTATTTCCCATCCACACTTCAGAATTTCTCTTGGAGGGCCAGTGAGGTGCTTTGCTTGACATGTATGGGAAGTCTATTCCATAGCATGGGCAGTATCTGGGTTATGAACCTGTCCCTCCAGCATGTTCTGTTGATTGTGGTAATGAGGTTGAGGTCTTTAGAGCATGTCATTCAGAGGGATTGGGATTTCTTTAGATGTAGCATTTCTAACTGAGCTGGGTCAGACATGGCTTTGTAAGTCGAGCAGAGATCGCCTCTAAGTAGGCGATATGAGACTGAGAATAGTTGGAGTTTTTTGAGTCTGTCCATGTAGGACAATTTTTTAAGGCCTATGATCCTGTTTGTGAGGTACTTTTGCAGCCTCTCCAGTTGTTGCAGGTGTTTAGTGAGGTACATGCCAAATGGGGTATTGTACTTGACTGGCCTAATGAGGGAAGAGTAGAGGGAGACGATGACCTGTTTCTTCCTGGATGCAAAACCCTTAGTAATGAGATGTGCCATATAGAAGGACTTTCTGACCACAGTGGCAATGTGGTGGTCAAAAGAGAGGTTGTCAACCTCTGTTCCCAGATTTCTTATAATGCCTTTTGTTTTCAGTGGACTACCATCGATGTGGTAGTTCATGGGAACCGGATTTTTCCCAGAGGTGATGACGAGACATTTTTTGGCATTGAGTTCAAGGCCACCAGTCGGTCTCAGTGACGCCTTTCTGTAGGATGTCATCATCACTTTGGGAGTTAATAGTTTCCAACTTGCAGTCATCTGTGAACTTTGTCAGCTAGAGTCCCTTCATGTTGGCCTGCACTTCAGTGAAATAGATACCAAATAGGAGAGGACCCAGGACCAAACCCTGTGGGACTCCACTCGTGACTGGTTGGCAGTCTGACTTGAAGTCAGCTGCTTTAACACTGTGGGTTCTACCTGTGAGCCAGTTTGCTGCCTAGCTTAGTGAGTTTTTCTATGATTCCTGAGTGGGGAATGGTATCAAAGGCCTTAGCCAGATCAAGGTAGGCTGTATTAACCACCTTGCCTTTATCCACAGCTCTGGTGACCGACTCAAAAAAGTTGACCTAGTTGAGCAGGTATGATCTACCCTTCACAAAACCAAACTGTTTGGGATCCAGAGTTTGAAGAGTCCTTATATCCTTGTTTATTAGGTCCTTGATGTGTTCCATAGCTTTGCATATCAAACTCATTGGGCTAATGGTGCGATAGTTCCCAGGGTCTGTACTCGCTCCTCCTTTGTGAAGATGGGTGACTGTAGCAGTGCTCCATTCGGTAGGGACAAAGCCTGAGGTGAGGCTGTAATTGAACAGGGCACACAGGTGAGGTACCAGTTCACTCTGTAGTTCACGTAGAACACAGCCATTGATATTGTCAGATCCCATAGAAGCTGTATTCTTGGCCTTGGGCAGTGCTGTTTTAACCTGTGCAGCAGTAATACTGGGTACCTGGCAATCTACAGGTATTGTGAATGGCATTTTGGGGATGGGTGGAAGGGTAAAGTTGACACTGAATCTGTCTGCCAGTATAATGGCAATATCTGTTGGGTCGGTATAGGAGGTACCATTGTGCAGTAGCTCAGAGCAAATCTGTGTATTGCCATGAAGATTCTTTACATAACTATAGAACGTCTTGTGGTTGTCTTTACTATCTGCTGCAATTCTGTTTTCATAGCTAGCTTTAGAGGATATGATGAGGGATCTCAACTTTTTGTTGAGGCTGATTAAGGGAGTGATGTTCATCGTGTTACCCTGCTGCAGTCATCACACTTGGGTTATCCTGTCGTCAGGCGGTCCCGCAGTCGGCCAGAATTCCAGTCTTTGTCCGGCGTCGGTTGCTATTGCCTCTTCCCTGACGTCAGTGCGCCAGGGGTATATATAATGCAGCCGACACCATTTTCTTCAGTCTTTCTTGCCGCGCGGTGCCCGAAGCAGAAGCAGTTCGCAAGTGCTGGTCGGCCGACTCCTGAGATTTTCGAATTCGAATTTCAGACCAAAGTCTTCTCTAAAGCTAAGTACTCCGTTGGGGAAACTTTTCTTGCCTCAGACCAATGTCAGAAAAAGTTAACAATTGTATTTCTTGTGGGAAGCAAATACCTCATAAGGATTTTCATTCTTATTGCCTAGGCCCAAACCACGACGTCACTACTTGTCGGTTTTGTGCTAGGTTTAATAAGCGTACTATTAAAAGACGCTTTGATTTCGCACGACATTACTTCGGTAGGAAATTTAACTACACCATGCCGTCGGAGCAACCGACTACCGGCGTGCACAAAAAACGCAGGGATAAGGACAGACAGTCCAGTCCTAAGCCCGATTCCAAGGCCTAGGCTGATCCGGTCTCTGGTTCCGCGGTCCTCAGTGAGGCTCCGACGCAGCCCCTGACTACCGCAGATCTGGAACCCGAGACCGCTACAGAAATTTTGACAATGTACCAGGCCAACGCAGCCTTTTACTTCAGGCCCTTCCGACGACTTTGCTACAAAAGACGTCGGTGCTACAGAAACGCCATCGATTTCTGAAGGTGTTTTCGGACCGATGACTCTCACCATTAAAACGTTTTCAAAGTCGAAGACTCCTTCTAAATCTAAAAGGACTGCACTTCAGTCTCCTGTTCAAGGCCCCATGCCTAAGAAACAGATGCTCAAAATGGCTGAAGATTTGATTTCTTTAATCAGGGGTTCCCAGCCCCCTCCTGACAAAAGGCCTAGACAAGAGGAAGATTATGCATCCTCTGAGCAAATGTCCATTTCTTCAGACTCCTTTGAGAACCAAGACTACTCCTTCTCTCCTTATGAAGATTCTGATGCTGAGGACTCTGTTCCCTCAGCTTCTCCTCCTGAAGACTACTCCTTTGGGGAAACCTTACACACTATGAGGGAACATTTTCACTGGGAAGGTCTGGACTACTTTGATTCAAAGAAAAGGCTCAGAGAGTTTCTTTTACTCCCCCAACACAGACCACTTGCCATCCCACCAGTTTTGGATATTGTGGATGATGTCTATTTAGAATCCAGTTTCAACCCAGACTCTCTACCTCCTGCTCCGGCTAAGCCTGACAGATACTATAGAGTGCCTGATTCCCACAAATTTCTTTACAAAAGCCCTGTAGCTGACCATCTCGCAGGGTCCCAAGGGGGCTAAGGCTTCTATGGCTAAAAACCCAGTACCCTTCTGAGAGGGATTCCAGAGCACTAGACAGGTGGGGGAAAAAGGTTTACACCTCAGCCACACTAGCTATGAGTGCACTGAATTGTCAATTTCACATGCTTAAGTATCAGCAATTTCTAATCTCTCAGTTAAAGCAAAGAATAACCTCTCTCCCTCAACAATCTAAATTGAAGGAAGTACAGGATCTGTTGCACGCCACTGAGCAGGTGGGCAAACATACCTTACAATGTGGGTTTGATTCTTTGGAGGCCTCCTGCAGAGCAGCTGTCACTGGGTCTGTTACACATAGGCATGCTTGGTTAAAGGAACAAACTGTCTGATCATGTTAAAGCAAAACTACTAGATGCTCCCTTACAGCAGGATGTTGTTTTTGGAGTTAAAGCAGAAGAAGTTTTAAAGAAAATGGAAGATAAGGCAAAATCTATGCAGACAGTCAAAGATTTCCTACAAGTACAACCCCTTCGCTTCAGCAGAAACTGGCCAACAAAAAATTGGTCCTTTCCAGCCACTGACAGACCACAGAGGGGTAAATACAGGTGCCCAAGGGGCAGAGGACAACCACAAGCCCAGTATAAACCTCGCCAATGGGGCTCTACAACACAGAAGGGATGAGAAGACAGGTCTCAAACCACCAGAAGGCAAACTCAATGACTTGCACCTCATCTGGCCAAGCAATACTCTCTTGGCAGCCCCCTTGGGGGGAACACTCGCATTTTTTGCAGACAACTGGCACATTCACAAAGGACAAATGGGTCCTAGACAATTTTACAAGGATACAGATTCCACTTTCACACCTTGCCAATGAAAAGAGGAATGCCAAACCTGCCACAAAATCAATGGGCAGAGGCATAAAAGCAAATTACAGCTCTCATGGACATGAGCCATTCAACTGGTACCTACTCGAGAGCAAGGCCAAGGATTTTATTCAAGACTCTAGTGCCCAGGAAGGACAATGCCTGGAGACCAGTTCTGGACCTTTCAATTCTAAACACGTACTTACAAGTACCCAAATTCAAGATGCTAACACTACAGCAGCTACTTCCCATGTTGGGCAAGGAAGCGTGGGTAGTAACGGACCTCAAGGAGGCATACCTGCATGTCCCTGTCGGAGAAAATTGCAGAAGATACCTCCGTTTCATTGCAGGTTCAACCCATTACCAATTCTCTGCACTGCCCTTTGGCTTATCTACTGCGCCCAGAGTTTTTACAAAATGCCTGGCACCAGTAATTGCATACTGCAGACAAAGAGGAATTCAAATATATCCATACCTGGACGACTGCCTCATCCAAGCAGAAAGCAAAGACATTCTCTTACATCATCTGGCCTTTGTAAAGCATCTACTAAACTGTCTGGGGTACACAGTAAAAGAAAAGAAGTAAAAACTAGTACCCTCACAAAGAATGGCATTCCTGGGCGCCAGCTTGAATACAACAGCCCAGAAGGCTTATCTTACACCAGACAAGCAACTACAACTGACTCAATATTTCAAGACAATGGCAACAAAGACCCAATTAACTGCAAGAAAAATTCTGCAGGCTTTGGGCTTCATGGCATCTTGCATACTAATACCATTTGCAAAGCTGCATATGAGGAAATTACAGTGGTACCTAAAAAGCGTATGTTCTCCACACAGCCACAGCTTGGACACAATATCTCATTCCCTGCTTACAACAGGAATTTCTATGGTGGTCACAGGCATGTCACCTCAACAAGGGTCAGCCTTTCACCTTGTCCCCAGCCAGGCAAACTATCACAACAGATGCTTCAGACTACGCCTGGGGGGCACACATGGCAGGACAATGCATTCAAGGCCTATGGACTGCAGATCAAAGAAATCTGCAGGTAAATCAAAAAGAGATGCTAGCTGTACAGAAAGCCCCGACAGCCTTCAAGGATCTATTTCATCCAGGGCAACTTGCAATAAAGACGGACAACACCACAGTAATGTGGTACATAAGCAAACAAGGGGGTACACATTCTTACCCTCTATGCAGGCAAGCAATGACCTTAAGGAACACAGCTCTGGCCTACCACGTCCAGTTACAAGCTCAGTTCCTGCCAGGACAGAAGAAAACATTGGCAGACGACCTCAGCAGAAACATCAAGGATCCCCACGAGTGGAAACTAGATCCACAAATATTTGCAATGATAACTCAAAAATGGGGCCTTCCAGACATAGACCTGTTTGCCAGTCCTCAAAACTATCAACTGACAAAATTTTGTACAAGGACATTTCACCATCAAGCTTGGAAAGTGGACGCTCTCTCTGTTAGAAAAACCTGACAGTATATGCCTTCCCTCCATTGCCTCTCCTCACAAAGGTTCTTTTGAAAGTCAAAAAGGAGAGACCACGACTGATTCTCATAGCCCCAGACTGGCCATGCCAGCACTGGTATCCGCTATTGAAAAATATGGCCCACAGCCCACCATGGATTTTGCCTCCAATCCCCCATTTGCTCACACAACAAAACAATCAGATTCTTCACAGCCAGCTCAAAACTTTAAATCTGGCTGCATGGCAAATCATCTAAACATCCAACCAGCACCTCTTTCACAAGCAGTTCTGGATGTTATTCTGGAAGCCAGGAGGCCAAGCACCAGGAAGGCTTATTCGGACAAATGGAAAAGGTTTTGTGCCTGGAACCAAGCTAAAGGCCAAGACACAATTCAGCCTCACATGCCCCACATTCTACTGTATTTAGCAGAGATGTTGCACAAAGGACTTTCCTTTTCCTCAATTAAAATCCATGCTTCAGCTATTTCAACTCACTACAACACGGATCCACCTTTATTTTCACATCCTTTTCTAAGGCAGTTCCTCAGAGGGGCAAAAAACATTAGACCACCCAGGAGAGCTCCTACACCAACATGGGACCTCAATTTTGTTCTGGAAAAACTAAAGCTATCTCCCTTTGAACCAGCTTTCTCTGCAGATCTACAGTTCCTATCATGGAAGACTGCCCTGCTCCTAGCAATAACTTCAGCTAGAAGAGTCTCAGCGGTACAGGCACTAATGGCAGTGGAACCTTTCCTCATTTTTCATCAAGACAGTTTCTCTACAAATTAATCCTTCCTTTATGCCTAAGGTGGTTTCCAGTGTAGCTTTAAATCAAACCATCCACTTACCCACCTTCTTCCCCAATCCACAGAACAAAGGTGAGAGACTCCTGCATTCCTTGGACATTCACAGGCAGCTCCATTACTATTTGGACAAAACTAAGGCTTTCAGAAAATCTGACCAGCTCTTTGTATCCTATGCTATAGCTTCTCAAGGGAAGGCTATATCAAAGTAAGCCATTTCTAAATGGATATGTCATTGCATACGTTTCTGCTATACCCATCATGGGAAACCAGTTCCTACTACCATTAGATCCCACTCTACCAGGGCAACAGCTACCTCTACAGCCTTTCTCAGGGGGGTTCCAACCAAGGAAATTTTAGAGGCTGCAACTTGGAGTTCAGTACACACCTTTACCAAACACCATCACTTGCCTCTTTACTCAAAGTCCAGGGCGGGCTTCGCCACTGCAGTTTTGCAGGGCCTTATAGCCTCCACTAATCCTCTATGATACCTCCCCCCTACCTTAGCTTTGGGATTCAACCCAAGTGTGATGACTGCAGCAGGGTAACACGATGAACATAGTACAATTTTGTACCTACCGTAAATGTAGATGTTAGAGTGTTCACCCTGCTGCAGTCCAGGTTACCCCCCCCCCTCCATCCCCTCTGATCTACTGGCTAAATCTCTTCTATTCCTTACTGATGTATTTGCTTATAGCTGAAGGGATTTTGTTTGTGCTGTGGTTACTCTTTTTGGTACTAATTTCTGACCACCTTTTTGGGGGCACCTGACACCTGGGGCAAGAAAAACTGAAGAAAATGGCGTCGGTTGCATTATATATACCCCTGGCGCACTGACGTCAGGGAAGAGGCGACAGCAACCGATGCCGGACCAAGACTTTGGAATTCCGTCCGACTGCGGGGCCGCCTGACGACAGGATAACCCAAGTGTGATGACTGCAGCAGGGTGAACACTCGGAACATCTGCATTTATGGTAGGTACAAAACTGTACTTTTCCGGTCTTGGGACTTCACCTTTATTCCGCATCAGTTTCTTCCTCCTGTTGTAGAGTTTGTTTATGGCAGGGGACCACCAGATCGGCTTCCTTTTTTTTTGGAGGAGAGTGTCTTAGTTCTGTTGGGTATGGCAAGATCCATGCATTTGTGTACGTGTTCGTAGATTATATTGGTGTATGATTTGATGGTCATACAACTATTCTCCATTTGCATGGGTGCCGTGACGTTAGCCACCTCTGTTTTTAGGAGCCCAGCGTTAGTTTTGGAGAAGTATTTCATGGTGGTTACCTTTGTGTGGGTGGGAAGGATGTGGATTTCCAAGATGACAAGTTTCTTGTCTGATCTAACCAGGGAGGAGTTGACTATTGGTGTTGAGCAGCGGTCACCCGTGTTAGTAATGACCAGGTCAAGGATGTTGCTGTCTCTAGTGGGGATAAGAACGAGCTGGTCCAGGGCATTGGAGTTATTGAATTCCAGGAAATGTTGGGCAAGTGTATTGGTACGCGAGTAGTTTTCCCAGTAAATGGAGGGGTAGTTGAAGTTGCCCAGTATGAGAGTGTTAGGTTGGACCCTAATATTCTCCAGGGTGCTTAGGAACGTAGTGTGAGAGTCTTGGGACATGGTTGGGGACCTATAGCAGGCTACGACTTGAATCACTGTCTTACCCAATGTTAGCTGCACCTGATGCATCTCCGATGCTTCATGTTGGGTTGCCTGTCCTGAGGTGTTGCACATCCTTTATGAATATGGAAGCACCACTGCCTTTTGAGCTTCGGTCCAAGTTCTGTGGCCGAAAGGTGTGGAATGAATTATAACCTGGTAGTGCAGGGGTGCTTTTTGATGCCTTGAACCAGGCCTGTGTTATGGGACAAATGTCGATGTTCTCCATTTTAAGGAGTGCGAGTGAGTGCATTTTGAGATTTAGACTTCTGGTGTTGAGCAGCATGACCCTCAGATTGCATTTGTTAGTAGCTGATGTTCTTCCTGTTTCACTGTTGCAGTCGTCCCCTGTGGGTTATCCCTGCTTTTGTAGCTCTCGTCCATCCCGAATACCTCCTTTCTCTAAGGCTAGGGCAGGGTTGGCCTCTGCAGTTCTGCAGGGCATGCTTTACCCATGCTAGGTCTATAACTAATCCTTCCACACCTCTCCTCATGTTTTCTGTGTCGGCTGCTTTTGCTTGACTGATGTCAGGTAGTCGGTGCTATAAAGCAAGGCAGCCAACACATTACACCAGTCTTTCTTGCCGTGGAGCCCATAGCAGAATGCAGTTCGCAAGTATGCTGGTTGGTCGCTACCAGAGTTCGAATTACAGCTGAAAACTTCTAAAGCTATTCCTGTTGGGATCCTTTTTTCTTGCACTAACTGATGTTCGAAAAAGTTAATTGTTTCGCCTCTGGAAACGGATCCCACACCGAGAGTTCCATTCATATTGCGTCACTTGTTTAAGCCCAGACCACTACATCCCCCATTGCCGGTTCTATGGCCTCTCTAACACAAGAACCATTAGTTGTAGAGCTGCTAGTATAGACCGGTATTTTCGTCTTCAGTCTTTGCATTCCAAAATGGCATCAGTCAGCCAACAATCCATAGACATTCTGAAAAAAACGTAGAGTTAAAGATAGAGACAGACGACATAAGGCTAAGCCTTCCAACGACGCTACCGGTAAGCAGGTCATCAGTTCTCCGGAATTCAGTGAGTCGCTTTCGCAGCCCCTGATGCCCAATATATCTACGCAGGCCTCTACAGAGACCCTTTCAGAGTCCAGTATACCGCAGAAATTTTTGTCTTCCAAGCCTTTGGCTGTCTCTGCCTTGGTTGGGTCTGGAGCTGCGACGCAGGCACCAGCTTCCGAGGATGCTTTTTGCACTAACGATTCTAGACAAAAAAAAAAAAAGACGTCTTCTCTTCTGACTACCATTTCTCTCAGACCGATGGGTACTGTTAGGCCTAGAAGCCAGGCCACTCCTAGAAAATCTACCATTGCCACCATCTTACATCTGCTCCACCAGCCCAAGGCCAATTGCTTAAGATGGCGAAGGATCTTATCTCCCTTATCAAAGGTAGTCAGGACACAATTTCTAAAAGGAAAAAGGCACCCTTCTCCTGAAATAATGAAAGAGCAGGATTCTGAGGAATCTGATTACTCAGATTTTGAAGAGGAATAACAACCTCTGATTGCTTACGAGGATTCAGATGCAGAGGACTCCATTCCTTCTGCCTCCCCACCAAAAGACCTTCCCTTTGGGGAAACCCTTCACACACTCAGGGAACATTTCCACTGGGAATCTCAGGACTTCCCTCAGTCTAGGAAAAGACTGAGATGTTCTTCGTCTCCCATTGCTGCAGTCCTTACATATGGGTAGTCCGCTGTCCACAATCGGCCCGAATACCAAAGGGCTAGAACTGGCGTCGGTCATCGGCGCCCGAGACTGACGTCAGTACGTGCCAGTACAAATGCGCATGACTGACGCCATATCCTCAGTCTTTCTTGCCGCGTGGTCCTAAGCAGAAGCAGCGTTTGCAAGTGCCGTTCGGCGTTCTGGAATTGTCGGTTTTCGAGTTTCAGACCGGAGACCAAGTTGGGCTAAGTACCCCTTTGGGGACACTTTTGTCTTTTTCTTGCCTCAGTATTGACGGATGTCAGAAAAAGTTAATAACTGTATTTCTTGTGGGAAACAGATTCCTCATAGGGATTACCATTCACTCTGTATTCCTTGTTTAAGGCCTGAGCACAACGTTGTTGGGTGTCGCTTTTGTGCTACTTTTAACAAGCGTACTATTAAACGTCTGTTGGACTGTGCTAGGCTTGTGTTTGGTAAACGTTGTAATTACAACATGCCGTTGGATTCTCCGACGCCTGGTTCTTCTAAGAAACGCAAAGAGAAGTCTTTGCGGTCCAAACAGGATGAGTCGTCCACTCCGGACGCCGGTTCTGTAGAACCACCGACTACTTCAGCGGCTCCTTCTGAAAGTTTACCTGAGTCTCAAGGGGAGCCTTTGTTACTACAGGAAGTGGCTTCTCCTGTGTTAGGCCAGGCTGAGGGTGCTTCTCAGATGTCGGTGGTTCCCTCCCCTCATAGGGTAGTTAGGTCTCCTCCTTCTCAAAGCAAAAGCCATTCTAAGTCTAAGTCTGCCCCTGCTGCTGCTAGTCCCCAGGGTCCAGCTCCTAGGAAGCACATGTTAAAGATAGCTGAAGATTTGATTACTTTAATTAGGGGTTCTATGCCCCCCCCTGAGAAGAGGCCCAGGGTAGTGACAGAGTTGGAGGGCTTGGTTCAGTCTTCCAATGAGTCAGATTCCTCTGTGGAAGAACTTCAGGATTTCCCTCCCTATTCTGATTCGGAGGCTGATGACACTACTCCCTCTGCGTCCCCTCCAGAAGATTTTTCTTTCTCTGAGACTTTGCATTCCATGAGGGAACATTTCAAATGGGAAGGCCAGGATTATTCTGATTCTCGTAAAAGGCTAAGAGAATTCTTGTTTTTGCCTCAGCATAGGCCCTTGGCTATTCCCCCTGTACTGGATGTTGTTCAGGATGCATTTTCTGAGGCTGCCCTTAACCCAGATTCTCTGCCTCCTGCCCGGTTAAACCAGATAGATACTACAGGGTTCGAAGCTCACAAGTACTTATATAAGAGTCCTAGGGCTGATCCAGAAACTATTACTCAAGGCCCCAAAGGTGTTAGGGCTTCTGTGGTTAAGAATCCAGTTCCTCTGGACAAGGATGCTAGGGCCCTGGATAGGTGGGGTAAAAACTGTATACCTCTTCTACTTTGGCTATGAGAGCTTTAAATTGTCAGTTTCATATGCTCAGGTATCAAAATTATTTGCTGGGCCAATTGAAATGTAAAGTAGATGCTTTAGCTGAAGGTATTGAATGTAAGGAGCTTCAGGATTTAGTGCATGCTTCAGACCAAGTTGGTAAGCATTCTTTGCAGTGTGGTTTTGATGCTTTACAGGCTTCTTCCAGGGTGGCTGCTACTAGTTCAGTGGTTCGCAGGCATGCCTGGCTTAAAGATCAGACCTTGTCAGAGCATGTTAAGGCTCGAATTATGGATGCTCCTCTGCAATCTGATGTTCTTTTTGGCCCACCAGTAGAATCAGTTTTGAAAAAAAATGGAGGAAAAAGCTAAGTCTATGCAGACAGTTAAAGACTTTTTACAGGTTCAGCCCCCTAAGTTCAGTAGGAATTGGCCTGCTAAGGGATGGTCTTTCCCCTCTTCGGATTATCAATCTAGGGGCAGGTCGAGGCGAGGTAGAGGTAGGGCTTCCTCTCAGGGCCCTGTTACTTCTAGGACTTTGAGTTCTTCTACCCCTTCTGCTGGGGAGAGCAGGGGTCAGTCCTTTCGGAAACAGACCCAATGACCTGTGTCTTCAGCTGCCGGACTCTGCCTTGCTGGCAGCTCCTCTAGGAGGAAAACTGGGACTTTTCAAAAGGAATTGGCATTTGGTTACCCAAGACAAATGGGTATTGGACATAATAAATCGAGGCTACAAATTTTATTTTCACACATTCCCTCCTTTCAAAGGTATGCGGATGTGCCTCATCAGCAAAGACTGGAAGCACAGGCACAAATTTCTTCTCTGCTTCAGTTGGGAGCAATACAGGAAGTACCTTCTGCAGAAAGAGGCACAGGGTTTTATTCCCATCTTTTCTTAGTGCCAAAGAAAGGAAATACTTGGAGACCAATTCTGGATTTGTCCATTCTAAACACCTTTCTGGAAATTCCAAAATTCAAGATGTTAACACTGCAACAGCTGTTACCTATGCTGGGCAAAGATCACTGGATGGTGACTCTGGATCTCAGAGGCCTATCTTCACATTCCTATCAGGCCCAGTTGCAGGAAATTCCTGAGATTTCGGAATGGGAATTTGCATTATCAGTTCTCTGCATTGCCCTTTGGCTTGTCTACTGCCCAGGGTATTCACAAAAGTCCTGGCTCCAGTAATAGCTTTTCTCAGACTAAAAGGAATTCAAATTTATCCTTATTTGGACGACTGTTTGATTCTGGCTCAAGGCAAGCACGAACTTCTTCAACATCTGCAGTATGTAATGACAGTTTTAAGATGCCTAGGGTATTCTGTGAGCGAAATAAAGTCCAGTCTAGTACCCTCACAAGAGATGTGTTTTCTGGGTGTAAGACTGAATACAGCTGCTCAGATGGCATTTCTTACCCCGGACAAACAAAGAAATCTTCACCTATACTTCCAACAGCTATCAGTAATGTCCAGGCTGACTGCAAGGACAGTCCTTCAAGCCTTGGGGTTCATGGCATCTTGCATTCTAGTACTTCCCAATGCCAAACTGCATATGAGGAAGCTACAATGGTATCTCAAAAGCGTTTGGACTCAACACAGCCACGATTTGGACACTGTCATTCGGATTCTACCTTGCATTCAGAAAGAATTTGTGTGGTGGGCTCAGTAATGTCACCTAAACAAGGGACTCTCTGTGACCCAACCAGAGGCAAGTCAGATATCAACGACAGACGCCGCTGAGTCAGCCTGGGGAGCTCATTTCAAAGGAAAATGGATTCAAGACCTTTGGCCCCCAGAGCTACTTCACTTGCATATCAACATGAAAGAGATGCTGGCAGTTCAATTTGCTTTGGAAGCATTCAAGGGCCTACTTCAACCAGGACTGGTGTTGATTCGAACAGACAACACAACTGTCATGTGGTACATCAACAAGCAGGGTGGAACTCATTCTTACCCTCTTTGCAGACAAGCAATGCTGTTATGGGAAACTGCTTTAAATCTGCACATCACTCTTCGAGCACAGTTTCTGTCAGGAGCACAAAATTCTTTAGCAGATGTTCTGAGCAGACAGATTGTGGATCCTCACGAATGGAAGTTGGACCCTCAGGTATTTCTTCAGTTGACCATGACTTGGGGAACTCCAGACATAGATCTGTTCGCTTCTCCTCTGAATTTCCAACTGCCACTGTTTTGCACAAGGCTGTTTCATCCAACAGCCTGGAAAATAGATGCACTATCCTTCAGTTGGAGCAACCTTCACGTGTATGCTTTTCCTCCTTTGCCTCTTCTTCCAAAGGTACTGTTGAAAGTCAGGAGGGACAAACCTTGCATGATCCTTATAGCACCGGATTGGCCTCGTCAGCATTGGTACCCTCTGTTGAGGAGCTTAATTCATGGGACACCTTGGCCATTACCACAGATTCCTCACTTATTGTCTCAGGAAAACAATCATTTTCTCAATGTCAGGGTGCAATCCCTACACCTGACAGCCTGGCGCATTCTGTTTTAAAGAAGGAGGGCCTTCAGCTCCCTCGACAAGTTTTGGATGTTATTTTGGAAGCCAGGCGACCTAGTACTCGAAAGGTTTATGCTGATAAATGGAAGAGATTTTTTCTTTGGAGTTCAGCTAAAGGCTTTGATGTCAAATTGCCTAATTTGAGTTGTACATTGCAATATTTGACAGTTTTATTGGACAAGGGTTTGTCCTTCTCTTCTGTAAAAGTGCATGCTGCAGCTATTTCTGCTCACTATGATTGTGACCCTCCTTTGTTTTCACATCCATTGGTTAAACAGTTTCTTAGAGTGGCAAAGAATATAAGACCCCCACGAAGAGCTCCTACTCCTGCCTGGGATCTTAATTTTGTTTTGGAAAAGCTGACTCTGCCTCCTTTTGAACCTGCAGCTACAGCTGAATTTAAGTTGTTGTCTTGGAAGACTGCTTTTTTGTTGGCTGTTACTTCTGCTAGAAGGGTATCTGAATTACAGGCCCTCATGGCAGTGGAACCTTTTCTGATTTTTCACAAGGACAGAGTTTCCTTGCGTACTAATCCTACTTTTATGCCTAAAGTGATTTCTAATGTGGCATTGAACCAATCTATACATTTGCCTACTTTTTATGCTAACCCCGAAAATAAAGGGGAAAAAGTTTTGCATTCTTTGGATGTACATAGGCAGTTAAGGTATTATCTGAGCAGAACCAAAGAGTTCAGAAGATCTCAACAATTATTTGTTTCTTTTGCTTTGACTTCACAAGGGAAAGCTGTCTTGAAACAAACTATTTCCAAGTGGATTGGCCATTGTATTGCTTTTTGTTACTCTCATCATGGAAAGGATGTTCCAGTTGGGATCAGGCCTCATTCTACTAGGGCTACGGCCACCTCTACTGCTTTTTGAGAGGGTAGCTACTAAAGACATTCTAGAGGCAGCTACTTGGAGTTCTGTACATACCTTTACAAAGCATTATCATTTACCTCTTTATTCTAGGTCTAGGGCTGGGTTTGCCACTGCAATCTTACAGGGCATGTTAGCAGCTCCTAATGCTATTTAGTTGGCCAGCCTCCCTTTTTTCCGTTGCTCTGGGATTCTACCCATATGTAAGGACTGCAGCAATGGGAGGCGAAGAACATAGTACAGTTTTGTACCTACCATAAATGTAGATGTTCGAGGATCTCCATTGCTGCAGTCCAATTTTCCCTCCCTCCTTCCCCCTTTTTTTAGGTTGGGTTTTGGGTGGTGTTTTTTGCATTCTGGCGTCTGAGGCAAGAAAGACTGAGGATATGGCGTCGGTCATGCGCATTTGTACTGGCACGTACTGACGTCAGTCTCGGGCGCCGATGACCGACACCAGTTCTAGCCCTTTGGTATTCGGGCCGATTGTGGACAGCGGACTACCCATATGTAAGGACTGCAGCAATGGAGATCCTCGAACATCTACATTTATGGTAGGTACAAAACTGTACTTTTCTAGACCTGTCCCAGCAGAGACCCCTGGCCATCCCCCCTTTCTTAGAAGTGGTGGATGATTATTTCCATGAATCCAGTTTAGCCCCTGATGGCCCTCCCACCTGCTCCCAGTAAACCTGACAGGTATTCTAGAGTACCGGATTCTCACAAATACCTGTTCAGAAATCCTGCTGCAGACCCAGAGTCCATTACACAGGGGCCTAAAGAACCTAAGGCTAGTTCTGCAAAGAATCCTATTCCTTCGGACAGTGATTCCAGAGCTCTGGACAGATTGGGTAAAAAAGTATACACCTCTGCAATCTTAGCCGTCAGAGCACTCACCGGTCGGTTCCATATGTTAAAATATCAACAACACACTTTGGAACTATTAAAGCAAAAGATTTCTACTTTTCTTGACTGTGCCAATTTGAAAGAGCAGATGTTAAGTTGTCAATCTTGCCTTCATTCTTGCTGGATGGGATGGGTTCGGAGCCGATCCTCGGCTCCGACTCGGCACTTGCTAAGCTCGAGAGTCACTTTTACCAGCTCGAGGCAGCCCCATATCCCATGATGCAAGGCGGTGATTACCCAGATCTCGTTTGCTGCTTCGCTGATGAGGTCACCTTTTTTGCCAGCTCCTGGTAAGTGAATTTAATTACTCTTTCTGAGAAATTTAGCTATCCCAATACCTTAAATTTTTCATTTTCATAGTTTGTTAGTTTCCCGATTCACTTAGCCCTATTCCCGTTAGCTTCCCGTCCCCTTATCCATTTTTTCTGTTGTTCAGGCCTTAGGCCTTATCCTCCCAAACAGTTTTCCTGTCAGGATTTGTTTAGGTGTGTTTGTGTTTTTTATTCACTGTACTTAATTTTTTGTGTAGTCAGTGTGATTTTAGGACTGAGTGGTGTGTGTGTTTGTGTTAGGACTCAGTCATGTCTAAAGACACTAGGGTCTCAGGTTTCAAGAAGTGTGACTCGTGCTGTCAGAAGATGTCTCTGACAGACGGTCACACTTCTTGTATTTACTGCCTGGGACCCCTACACCTGCAGGACTCCTGCGCTATTTGTCACTCATTCATTCAGCCAGAGAGTCCTGCAGGAATGTAGAAATAAACTTATTCTAAGAGGTCTTCTCAAGCCTGAGAGCTCCCCGGCTAAGTCCGGCTCGGGGAAGCCCTCAAAGCCATCCAAGGCCCAGCCTTCAGTGTCCAAGTCTGTGGCCTTGGTTCCGACTCCACCGGAGTTGAGATCGGCTCCGTCCAGAGCCGATCCTTCCTTCTCGGAAGGTTTAGTATCGGCGCCGATCGGTACCGATACCCTGGCTTCGATAACTTTGTCGGCTCCGGCTGGAGCCGATACCCTTGCTTCGAAGCCTGCGTCTGCTCCGGCTGGAGCCGACACATCTCTAACCCAGCTCGGAGCCGACAAGCTGTCGGCTCCAACTGGAACCGAAGGTTCTTCGGCTCCGATGGCTCTGTCGAGAAAGAGATCTAGATCTCCTTCGCTGGAGTCTATCCACTCGGCTCCGGCCTCTCCCTTACTTTCGGAGCGGAGCCATCGGAGCCGATCCTCAAGGTCTTCCAGACTCTCAGACCATGACTTGGAGAGAGTGGTGAGTAGAATGCTGAAATCACAGGCACTGGCCCATATGCTCCATAGCCCGTCTCAGCAGACTATCGCTATTCCACACCCTCCAGAAATTCCTCCTTCGACTCTGCTTCAGAGTTTGGAGCTGGAGATTATTGGTACCGCGACTGTTGGTGCTTTGGAGCCGATACCACCCCTTTCGGCTCCGTCGTTTTCGACTCCTATCTCCTCCTTGAGACCGTCCTTGGAGGGATCTGGTTGTCGGGCTTCCCTGGTCGGTTCCGAGGGGGCGAGTGGCATCGGACCCTTGTCCGACCCCGTTCTCCCTCTTGGAGCTTTGGCCTTGGTGAGCTCGGCACCGACATCTGCTTCAGAGCCTTCCATTTCGGTGGGGCCGGGGATTCCTGTTTCTTCAGAGCAGGAGCTCTCTGTCCTCCCCGGGAGGGGAGCCTTCGAGGTGATGAGGAGTGTGCTAGCCCCTGAGCTCAGTCAGCAGTCTGTTCCTTTAGCTCCTCCCTCTACGGTGCCTGTAGATATCTCTTCCCACTCTCTTGCTCCCTGACCCAGAGATCCATCGCCCCAGGTTTCCCCATTGGGAAGAACTTCCTCTTCCGAGGATGTTCTTCATCTCACATTGCTGCAGTCCTTACATATGGGTAGTCCGCTGTCCTCGGTCGGCCCGAATACCAAAGTATTAGGCTGACGTCGGTCAAGGCGCTTAAAACTGACATCAGGACGTCAGGGTACAAATGCGCATGACCGACGTCATATCCTCAGTCTTTTTTGCCACATGGTCCGATGCAGAAGCAGCGTTGCAAGTGCCGTTCGGCGTTCTGAAATTTTTCGAGTTCGGAGTTTCAGACGAATCCAAGTTGGCTAAGTACCCCGTTGGGGAATATTTTGTTTTTTTCTTGCCTCAGTGTATTACCGGATGTCAGAAAAAGTGAATAATTGTATTTCTTGTGGGAAACAGATACCGCATAGGGATTATCACTCTTTGTGCATTCCTTGTTTGGGGCCTGAGCACGACGTAGTCGGGTGTCGCTTTTGTGCTAGGTTTAATAAACGCACTATTAAGTGAAGGTTAGATTGTGCTAGGCTGGTCTTCGGAAAGCGGTGCAATTATAATATGCCGTCGGATACTCCGCCCGCTTCCACGAAGAAGCGCAAAGACAAAGCGGTTAAACCCAGGCTAGATGAGTCGTCCGTTCCGGATGCCGGTTCTTTACAGGCTTCAGTGGAACCGGTGGTTCCGATGGAGGCTTCTCTGGAGTTTCAGGGGGAGACTTTGGTTTTGCAGGATGTGGTCTCTCAAGAGGCAGGTCAGGCTGAAGGGGCTTCTCAGGTTTCTGTACTCCCCTCCCTTCCCAGGGTGGTTAGGCCCTCTCCTTCTGTTTCCAAGGCTTCTTCCAGAGGCAGGCCAGGTTTAGCTTCTGTTGGTGTCAGTCCTAGTTCAGCAGGGTCTGTGCCTAAGAAGCACATGCTTAAAATGGCAGAAGATTTGATTACTCTGATTAGAGGTTCTTTGCCCCCTCCTGAGAAGAGGCCTAGGGTGGAGCCAGAGTTGGAAAGTTTTGAGCAGGCTTGGATGTTTCAGAGTCTTCGGCTGAAGACTTGCAGGAGTACTCTCCTTATTCTGATTCTGATGCAAAAGATTCCACTCCTTCTGCTTCTCCTCCAGAGGATTTTTCTTTTTCAGAGACACTTCATTCTATGAGGGAGCATTTTAAGTGGGAAGGTCAGGACTTCTCTGATTCACGGAAAAGGCTTAGGGAATTTTTGTTTTTACCTCAACATAGGCCCTTAGCTATACCCCCTGTTCTGGATGTTGTGCAGGATGTATTTTCAGAGGCCTCACTTAATCCTGATTCTCTGCCTCCTGCGCCTGTTAAACCGGATAGGTATTACAGGGTGCCTGAGGCTCATAAATATCTCTATAAGAGTCCTAGGGCGGACCCAGAAACTGTTAGTCAAGGACCTAAGGGGGTCAAGGCCTCTGTTGTAAAGAATCTGGTTCCTCTAGATAAAGAGGCCAGAGCTTTGGATAGATGGGGAAAAAAGGTCTATACATCTTCTACCTTAGCTATGAGGGCTTTGAATTGCCAGTTTCATATGTTGAAATATCAAAATTTTCTCCTTTCGCAATTGAAATCTAAGGTGGATGCTCTGGCAGAAGGCATTGACTGTAAAGAATTACAAGATTTGGTGCATGTCTCTGAACAGGTGGGTAAGCATTCTTTACAGTGTGGTTTTGATGCTGTGCAGGCCTCTTCTAGGGTGGCTGCCACTGGTTCAGTTCTTCGCAGGCACGCCTGGCTTAAGGATCAGAATTTATCTGACCATGTTAAGACAAGGATTTTGGATGCTCCTTTGCAGTCTGAAGTGTTGTTTGGTCCACCTGTGGAATCAGTCCTAAAGAAATTGGAAGACAAGGCTAAGTCTATGCAGACTGTTAAAGATTTTTTGCAAGTTCAGCCCCAAAGTTTAGTAGAAATTGGCCTGCTAAGGGGTGGACGTATCCTTCCTCTGATTCTCAGTCTAGGGGTAGATCTAGGCGTGGTAGGGGCAGAGCTCAGAGTTCCTTCAGACCTAGAACATGGAGTTCACCTGCACAGTCTTTGAGTGAGGGCAGGGCCAGTCCTTTCGTAAACAGGCCCAATGACCTACTTTTCAGCTGCCAGATCCTTCTTGCCTGGCAGCACCTTTGGGAGGAAGGTTGGCACTCTTCAAGGAAAATTGGATTTTAATTACCCAAGACAAATGGGTATTGGATATCATACACCAAGGTTACAAGTTTTATTTCCATACCTTACCTCCTTTCAAAGGCATGCCAGACGTTCCTCCTCAACAAAGACTAGAGGCTCACAAACAGATTTCTCTACTACTACAAATAGGAGCTATACAACCGGTCCCTCTGCCAGAAGTGGGCCTAGGATTTTATTCTCGCCTGTTTCTAGTACCAAAGAAAGGGAACACGTGGAGACCAGTTTTGGATTTATCTATCCTCAACACATATCTGGACATTCCCAAGTTCAAAATGTTGACGTTACAACAGCTTTTACCTCTGCTGGGCAAAGATCACTGGATGGTGACTCTGGATCTCAAGGAGGCTTACCTTCATATTCCTATCAGGCCCTGTTGCAGGAAGTATCTGCGTTGGGCTGGGACTTTTCATTATCAGTTCTCTGCATTGCCCTTTGGCTTATCTACTGCCAGAGTGTTCACAAAGGTTCTGGCTCCAGTGGTAGCTTTCTTCAGGCTAAGAGGAATACAAATCTATCCTTATTTGGACGACTGCCTGATTCTGGCTCAAGGAAAGGACGAACTTCTTCATCATTTACAGTATGTGATGGCAGTGTTAAGATGCCTAGGGTATTCTGTGAACGAAATAAAGACCAGTCTAGTACCCTCTCAGGACATGTGCTTTCTGGGTGTGAGACTGAATACAGCATCCCAGATGGCCTTTTTGACCCCGGACAAACAAAAGAATCTTTCTCTTTACTTCCACCAATTGTCTCGTCAGTCCAGGCTGACTGCAAGGACAGTCCTTCAAGCCTTGGGGTTCATGGCATCTTGTATTCTGGTACTTCCCAATGCCAAACTGCATATGAGGAAGCTACAATGGTATCTCAAAAATGTATGGATGCAGCACTGCCAAGATTTGGACACTGTCATTCCGATAATACCTTGCATCCAAAAGGAATTTTTGTGGTGGGCTCAGGAATGTCACCTAAACAAGGGACTCTCTGTGACCCGACCAGAGGCGAGTCAGATTCTAACGACAGATGCCTCAGACAAAGCTTGGGGAGCTCATCTGAATGGAAAGTGGATACAAGACACGTGGCCTGCCAGACTTCGACATTTACATATCAACTTGAAGGAGATGTTAGCAGTCCAATTTGCATTGATAGCTTTCAAGGATTTGCTTCTTCCAGGGCAGGTGTTGATTCTAACAGACAACACAACTGCCATGTGGTACATCAACAAGCAAGGGGGGACACATTCTTATCCTCTATGCAGGCAAGCAATGATTTTGTGGGAGACTGCTCTCAGTTTACAGCTGAATCTTCAGGCAAGGTTTCTGCCAGGAGCACAGAACTCCTTAGCAGATGTGTTGAGCAGACAAATTATGGATCCCCATGAATGGAAATTGGATCCTCATGTATTTCAAAAATTGACAGTGTTATGGGGAACTCCAGACATAGATCTGTTCGCTTCTCCTCTAAATTACCAGCTGCCAAAGTTTTGCACAAAAAGGTTTCATCCCACGGCTTGGAAAGTGGATGCTCTCTCATTCAATTGGAGCAATCTTCACGTGTATGCCTTTCCACCTCTGCCTCTCCTCCCAAAGGTACTCCTGAAGGTCAGACAGGACAAGCCAACCATGATTTTAATAGCTCCGGATTGGCCTCGACAGCACTGGTACCCATTACTGAGAAGTCTGGTACGGGAGCCTCCATGGCCTTTGCCTTCGATTCCACACCTGCTGTCTCAGGAGAACAGTCATTTACTCAATGTCAAACTTCACTCTCTACATCTAACAGCCTGGAATATTCTGTTTTAAACCCTGGAGGGTCTCAACTTCATAACAAGTTTTGAATGTTATTTTGGAGGCCAGAAGGCCTAGTACAAGGAAAGTTTACGCTGATAAATGGAGGAGATTTTTAATTTGGAGTACAGCAAAGGACTTTGATGTTTCTAAACCTAATTTAAGTGTTGCTCTTCAATACCTTACTGAGTTATTGGACAAAGGTTTGTCCTTCTCCTCTATTAAGGTTCATGCTGCAGCAATTTCTGCTCACTATGACTGTGACCCACCATTATTTTCTCATCCTTTGTTTAAGCAATTCCTTAGAGGGGCAAAGAATATAAGACCCCCACGTCGAGCTCCTACTCCTGCTTGGGATCTCAATTTTGTGTTGGAGAAACTCACTCTACAACCTTTTGAGCCTGCAGCGACTGCCGAGTTGAAATATTTATCATGGAAGACTGCTTTTTTGTTGGCCATTACCTCTGCGAGAAGGGTTTCTGAATTACAGGCCCTTATGGCAGTTGAGCCTTTCCTAATTTTCCACAAGGACAGGGTATCTTTGCGTACTAACCCTTCCTTTATGCCTAAAGTGGTTTCTAGTGTGGCTTTAAACCAAACTATTCATTTACCTACTTTTTATGCAAACCCCCAAAATAAAGGGGAAAAGATTTTGCACACTTTGGATATACACAGACAGTTGCAATATTATTTGAGCACAACTAAAGGGTTCAGGCAGTCTCAGCAGTTGTTTCATTTGCTTTGGGTTCTCAGAGCAAACCTGTTTCAAAACAGACTATTTCTAAGTGGATTGGTTTTTGTATTGCTTTCTGTTATTCCCATCATGGTAAGAAGATTCCAGCTGGGATTAGGCCTCATTCCACTAGGGCTACTGCCACTTCTACAGCTTTCTTAAGGGGGGTGGCGGCTAAAGATATTTTGGAGGCAGCTACTTGGAGTTCAGTGCATACTTTCTCTAAGCATTACCACCTTCCACTTTACTCTAAATCTAGGGCTGGTTTTGCCACTGCAATTTTACAGGGCATTTTGGCAGCTCCTAATGCTTTATAGTTTTGCCATCCTCCCTTACCTCTGCTTTGGGATTCTACCCATATGTAAGGACTGCAGCAATGTGAGATGAAGAACATAGTACAGTTTTGTACCTACCATAAATGTAGATGTTCGAAGATCCACATTGCTGCAGTCCAATTTACCCTCCCTCCTTCCCCTCTGTAGTTAGAGGTGGTTGTGTGGTTTGGGTTGTGAATATTGTAAATATTGTAAATATGATTAGTGAAGGGGTGGTTGGTTGTTTTTTGCTGTTTTTTGGTTTTGGCCTTTCTTTTTAGGGCCGTCTGACATCTGGGGCAAGAAAAGACTGAGGATATGACGTCGGTCATGCGCATTTGTACCCTGACGTCCTGATGTCAGTTTTAAGCGCCTTGACCGACGTCAGCCTAATACTTTGGTATTCGGGCCGACCGAGGACAGCGGACTACCCATATGTAAGGACTGCAGCAATGTGGATCTTCGAACATCTACATTTATGGTAGGTACAAAACTGTACTTTTCTCCTGATCCTTCAGGGGAACCCCCGTGTAAGAGGACCTGCAAGAGGAAGCACTTAGACTCCCCTGAGTCTCCGACATCAGATACCGATTTAGATGAGTCGGAGGGGTCCCCAAGATCCCCCCTCTGAGGGTGTCTCCTTTTCAGACATCCTTGAAGTCCTGAAACAGAGGGGGAACTGGCCCTCCATTAATCCCTCAGAGGATGAATCGGTATACCTGGAGGCTTTTGGATCTCGACCCTCCACCTCCTGGGTGTCTCCGCCTTTCGACCCCCTCATGGACGTGATGGCTCGAAAGGCGTGGGCATCTCCTGATTCGGTGGTACCAGTCCCCAGGAGGCCTTCTAAATTTATCACGGCCCCCACTGAAAAACAGTTGCTCACTAAAGGTGTCCCGGTTGATGCCATGGTGGTGGCGGCCGCCACCAAGAAGGAACTTGCAGATCCTTCTGTACCAGTCCATCCTCCATCCTCCTAACAAGGAGTCTAGGACCATGGACAGGTATGGTAAGCGGATGTTTTCCTCAGTGACCTTTGCTATGTGTTCGCTGAATTATTTATGTCACTTCACCCGACTTCAAAGAGATATCATCAAAGAATTGGGTGAAGTAGTACAGGATCCGTCAGCTGCAGGGGCTCAAGGGAAGATTGCCTCTCAGCTGGGAATCCTAAATTCCATAACTAACTCCTCCATGCGGCTCATTTCTTATGCAGCCGATGGGGCGAGTAGAGCCGCAGGCACAGGAGTGGCTCTCAGACGTCAGTCCTGGATGCGGCTTTGCAATTTTGCAGACCCTTTTAAGGCGTCCTTCACAAACTCTCTCTTTGATGGGACAACTTTGTTTGGCCCTCAGGTGAAGGACACTTTGACCAGGTGCGAGCAAGATGGCAAGACTCTTTCTGCCGTAGGAGTCTGTTTCTCCACCCCTTCTAGACCTTACCCCAAAGGTCAGAAGGGAGGGAAAATGTGGTTCTGAAAATCACAGGGAGTCATGCCCGACGCACGTGGTCAGTTTACCCCCAGAGGCAGAGGGGGTAATAACAGACGCCACCCTAGGGGCAGAGTGGGTCCGCAGAACCAGGGCAGCAGAGAGCCTCTCTCTGACAAGCCCTTCCAGCATCCCTGAGGTGTTGCCCGACTGCCCACCCTTGGAGGCAGTAGGGGGGAGATTGTCGCTGTACCCAGAAGCCTGGCTTTCCCCCTCTCAAGACAAATGGGTACAGTCGATCATATCCGAGGGTTACAAAATACTTTTCGAGAAAAGCCCCTTCCCTCAAAAAGGATCCCTTCCAGACGTTCCACCCGGTCTAAGGGAAATTGCAAAGCTAGAGGTTTCAAAGCTTCTAGAGAAAAGAGCCATCCAGCCAGTTCCAACAGATCATTCAGAATCCGGAATCTGCTCAAGGTTCTTTTTGGTCCCCAAAAAGACGGGAGACTGGAGACCGATATTAGACCTCAGCAGGCTAAACAAGTCTGTCAAAAAGGCAAAATTTCGGATGGTCACACTTCAATCGATTTTGCCCTTTCTGGGCAAAAACAACTGGATGTCCTCTATAGACCTTCAAGATGCGTACTATCACATAAAAATCCACAGACGCTCCAGAAGGTTTCTCTGCTTTCGGCTGGGGACCAGTCATTTTCAGTTCAGAGCCCTGCCCTTTGGTCTCACTACAGCCCCCAGAGTGTTCACCAAATGCATGGCAGCGGTCACGGCTCACCTGAGACGTCAGGGATTCCAGGTGTTTCCGTACCTAGACGACTGGCTCCTCTCAGCCACCACTAGGCATCAACTTCTCCAGGCCAGGGATTACACTCTACGTCTCTGCAGCCAGTTAGGGATTTCAGTCAACTTCGAAAAGTCTTCCCTATCGCCTTGCCAATCTATTACCTTTATAGGTGCAGATCTAGACACTACTCTGATGTCAGCAAACCTAACAAACCAAAGAATCCTGGATATCCAAAACCATGATGTCCTTCAAGGATGCATCTGCAGTCCTAACATATGGGTTGTCCTGCCTCAGGCAGCCCCTCGGTCGGCCGGATTCCAAAGTCTTAGTCTGGCCTCGGCTGATGTCGCACTTCACCCGACGTCATAGCTGCTGTGAATTGGGTATAAAGGCATCAGCCGACGCCATTTTCCTCCGTCTTTCTTGCCGCGCGGTGCCCGAAGCAGAAGCTGTTCGCAAGTGCCGGTCGGTCAGATCCAGAGATTCCTACTACTGAAGACTTCTAAAAAGCTAAGTACCCCGTTGGGGACTCTTTCTTGCCTCAGCCGATGTCAGAAAAAGTAAATAATTGTTTAACTTGTGGGAAACAAATACCTCATAAGGATTTCCACTCTTACTGCCTTCCTTGCTTAGGCCCAGACCACGACGTATCAGCTTGTATAGCCTGTGCTTCCTTCAACCGACAGACACTTAGACGTCGGTCAGAGTTTGCAGAGGAGTTTTTTGGTCCTGCTTTTGCTTACAAGATGCCGTCGGAGACTCCGACTTCACAATTAGCTAAAAAGCGTAAGGAAAAGGACCGACACTCGCGGTCCGCGGTTTTGGCCGAAACCACGGTTAAGCCAACCGCGAGTGTCTCGGTTTCGGCTGAAACCGAGTCCCCGGTTCTTCCTTCGGCCGAAAGCATGCCTCCGATAGCAGAGGCCTCACACAGCATGGCTGAATCTGCTACTGAAATTTCCACCGCTGTAGCAGGCACCCAGGATTTATCAGATACTATCCCTTTAGACATATCTACTCCTGCACGTGGAGCTGCTAGGCCCCCTGCATCTATGTCTATCAAGGCTTTTACTAGGGCTAAAGCAGCTAAATCTTCTAAGGCCTTGCCTGCTAAAACCCCCTCACACAGGCCTTCCTCTAGTTCCCAAATGCTCAGCCTGGCTGAGGATCTCATTTCTTTGATCAGGGGATCCCAACCTCGCCCAGACAGGGCCTCTCAACCCCCTCCAGAGAAGAGGCCTAGAGCAGAGCCCCCGGATCCTGTTTCTACAGACTATTCCTCGGATGATTCAGAAAACTCAGATCCTCCAGAGGGCCCGTATTCTCCTTATGAGGATTCTGATGCAGAAGACTCCATTCCTTCTGCCTCTCCTCCTGAGGAATTTTCTTTTGGGGAAACCTTACATGCTATGAGAGAGCATTTTCAATGGCAGGGCCAGGATTTTTCAGATTCAAGGAAAAGGCTTAGGACCTTTTTACATTTACCACAGCATAGGCCTTTAGCCATTCCTCCAGTACTAACAGTTGTTGATGATGCATATAATGATGCCTGTACTGCCCCTGACTCTCTTCCCCTGGTCCCTGCCAAGCCCGACAGATATTACAGGGTCCCGGACACTCACTTTCACTTGTATAAGGCTCCTATTGCAGATTCTGAAACCATTTCACAGGGCCCCAAAGCTGTAGCAGCTGCCTCTGCCAAAAAACCCCTCCCCTCTGAAAGAGAATCTAGAGCATTAGAGAGGTGGGGTAAAAAAGTTTATACTTCTGCTACTCTTTCGGCTAGGGCCTTAAACTGTCAATTCCACATGATTCAGTATCAGGAATTTTTGTTAGACCAGCTAAATAAAAAACTGTCCTCTCCTGAACCTATAGACCGTAAGTCCCTTCAGGATTTGGTACATAACATTCAGCAGGTCAGTAATCATTCCTTAAAATGTGGCTATGATGCACTGGAGGCTTCCTTTAGATCAGCTATGACTGGAACAGTGATTAGAAGGCATGCATGGTTAAAAGAGCAATCCTTACCAGACCATGTAAAGTCAAAGCTCCTAGATGCTCCCATGGAGAAACAAAGTTTGTTTGGCTCCCCTGCACAGCAAGTGCTAAAGAAGGTGGAAGAAAAAGCAAAATCTGTCCAAACAGTCAAGGATTTCTTACAGGTCCAGCCTCCAAGGTTTAGTAGAATTTGGCCTTCGAAGAATTGGTCCTTTCCAGACACCTCCAGAGCACAGAGAGGCAGAAATAGGCGCCCAAGAGGCAGAGGTCAAGCCAGAGGTGCCTACAGGGGACGTCAGTGGCAACCTAACAGCCAGAGAAGTACTGCCACAGATCCAGCTACGACCACTTCCACAGGACAGACACAATGACTTGACTCTGATACCGCCTACCAGGGAACAACTGGAAGCACCCTTAGGCGGAAAGCTAGCCTTATTTTCCGTAAATTGGCATTACATTACAGGAGACAAATGGATTTAATAGACAAAGGCTACAGGTTTCACTTCCACACTCTACCAAAAAAGAGAGGAAGGCCAAACCTACCACCAAACCAAAAAAACAAACGCCCTAGGACAAATCAACCACCTACTGAGGATGAGAGCTATAGAAAAGGTACCTCCTATGGAACAAGGGCAAGGATTTTACTCCAGACTTTTCCTGGTACCAAGAAAAGAAAACCAATGGAGGCCTATTCTCGACCTGTCTGCTCTGAACACATATCTCATTGTTTCAAAATGCTGACTCTACAGCAACTTCTTCCCATGCTGGGCAAGGAGTCTTGGCTGGTGACTCTAGATCTCAAGGAGGCATACCTGCACGTCCCTATACGACCAGATTGCAGAAGATACCTCAGATTTCTTGCAGGATCAGAGCATTATCAATTCTCAGCATTGCCCTTTGGCTTATCTACTGCGCCCAGAGTATTCACGAAATGCCTGGCATCAGTAATTGCTCATTGAAGGCTTCAGGGAATTCAGATTTACCCATACCTGGACGACTGCCTAATACAAGCGGACAACAAGACCAAATTAACAAAAGATTTGGAAAAGGTTATACAACTACTGCAAGCCTTGGGATACACAGTCAACATGAAAAAGTCAAGGCTGGTACCATCCCAAAGGATAACATTCTTGGGTGCAGAACTGGACACATCAAATCAGATGGCATTTCTCACAGCAGAAAAACAAAAACAACTACCATATTTCATGGCATTAACAACACAGAGCCAGCTTACAGCAAGGAAAGTCCTGCAAGCCCTGGGTTACATGGCATCCTGCATAATATTGATTCCACATGCCAGGCTGCATATGAGGAAGTTGCAATGGTACCTAAGGAATGTATGGTCTCAACACAAGCACAGTCTAGAAGCCCAGATTCCAATAATACCATGCCTGAAACAAGAATTCCTGTGGTGGGCTCAGGCCTGTCAGTTGAACAGAGGACTGCGTTTCCACAAACCTCACCCAAGCCAGACTATCACCACGGACGCCTCAGACCTAGGCTGGGGGGCACACATGGTGGACAAGTGTATACAAGGCCTATGGAGACAAGACCAGCTGAACCTACACATAAATCAAAAAGAGATGCTGGCAGTAAAACAGGCACTGCAGATATTCAGACCTTTTCTCCAACAGGGTCATTTGCTGATAAGGACGGACAACACCACAGTCATGTGGTATATCAACAAACAGGGAGGCACGCACTCATATCCTCTATGCCAGATGGCAATGGACCTGTGGAATGTGGCTCTGAACCTCAACATTCAACTCCAGGCAAAATTCGTGCCAGGGAAAGACAATATACTAGCAGACACCTTAAGCAGAACTACCACGGATGCCCACGAATGGATGCTGCATCCAGACATTTTCAAAGCCATTACAAAAAAATGGGGACTACCAGAAATAGACCTGTTCGCATCCCCACACAACCACCAATTGAGGAAATTCTGCACAAGGACATATCACCCACTTGCTTGGAAGGTGGACTCCCTATCCTTCAGTTGGGAAAACCTGACAGCATATGCATTCCAACCTCTACCTTTGATGCACAAAGTGCTACTGAAGATCAAAGAAGATCATCCAAGGATCATCCTGATAGCTCCAGACTGGCCGAGGCAGCATTGGTACCCGCTACTGAGGAGCTTGTCTCGGACACACGCATGGCCTCTACCTCTAGTTCCTTTACTGCTAACACAGAACAACTACAAGATCCTACATCCAAGCTTGAAAACACTACAGCTAGCTGCTTGGAATATTACATAAAGCAAAATAACCCAGATTTATCTCGGAGGGTTAAAGACATAATACTGGAGGCTCGCAGACCCTCCACAAGGAAGACTTATTCAGCCAAATGGAAAAGATACCTCATTTGGAGTGCAGCAAAAGGAGAAAATGTATCTTTAGCAAACATAGCTAACATCCTGGAATACTTAGCAGAGCTTTTCCACAATGGCCTGTCTTACTCCTCCATTAAGATTCATGCATCAGCAATTTCAGCAGAATACAACATGGATCCCCCAGTCTTCTCTCATCCTCTACTCAGGCAGTTTCTGAGAGGAATTAAAAATGTAAAGCCTCCAAGGAAGCCACCTTTGCCTACATGGGATCTCAACTTTGTGTTGGAAAAGTTAACACTTCCCCCTTTCGAACCAGCAGCAGCAGCAGAATTACAATTCTTATCTTGGAAGACTGCTTTCCTGCTTGCAATCACTTCAGCAAGAAGGGTTTCTGAATTACAGGCATTAATGGCAGTACAGCCCTTCCTTATCTTCCATCAGGATAGAGTGTCCTTGAGAACTAACCCTACTTTTATGCCAAAAGTGGTCTCCAGGGTATCATTGAACCAAGCAATCCATCTACCAACATTCTTCCCCAACCCACAGAACAGGGGGGAAAGACTATTACATACCTTGGATGTACACAGACAACTGCGCTACTATCTGGACAGAACCAAGACCAGCAGAAAAACTGACCAGCTTCTGGTAGCATATGCAACAGGAATGGAAGGAAAAGCAATTTCAAAACAGACAATCTCAAAATGGATAGGAAATTGCATTAGATTTTGTTACTCTTTTCATGGAAAGACAACTCCAGAAAACATCAGACCTCACTCCACAAGAGCTACAGCCACTACCACAGCTTTCCTACGAGGAGTGGCTACCAAAGACATTTTAGAAGCTGCTACTTGGAGCTCCGTGCATACATTTGCCAAGCATTATAATCTACCTTTATACTCCAGATCCCGAGCAGGTTTTGCAACTGCTGTTTTGCAAGGGATCTTAGCTATACCATAATCATCTTAGTGCCTCCTCCCCCAGTTTGGCTATGGTATTCTACCCATATGTTAGGACTGCAGATGCATCCTTGAAGGACATAGTACAGTTTTGTACCTACCATAAATGTAGATGTCCGAGAGGTATGCATCTGCAGTCAGGATTACCCACCCTCCTTCCCCTCTGTGGTACTCCTAGGGTATTTGCCCATCTTGTAGCTAGCTGGGGAATCTATTATGGTGTATTTGTTTGTATATATGTACATACATGCTTATTTTTTGTTTGCTCTCTACTGTTTGGAATCATTTGCATTTATCCAAATTTAGCCTTCCTAGAGGGCACCTGGCATCTGGGGCAAGAAACACTGAGGAAAATGGCATCGGCTGATGCCTTTATACCCAATTCACAGCAGCTATGACGTCGGGTGAAGTGCGACATCAGCCGAGGCCAGACCCAGACTTTGGAATCCGGCCGACCGAGGGGCTGCCTGAGGCAGGACAACCCATATGTTAGGACTGCAGATGCATACCTCTCGGACATCTACATTTATGGTAGGTACAAAACTTTACTTTCAGATGATCCTATTCAGCAAAAAGGTACAAGCCAGGTTGGCCCTGAAAGTGGTAGGCCTTGTGACAGCTGCCATCACACTTCTTCCTCTGGCCCGCTTTTACATGCGTCTCCTGCAGTGGATGTTGTTTACCCAATGGTCCTTCCAGCAGTTACCCAAGCGTCACAAGATTCTTGTGACACAGACCTGCAAGAGCCATCTATCCTGGTGGACTTCTTCCCCCCTAGTCCATCAGGGCAGACCATTTGTCCCCTCGGCGCCCCGGTAGCCACGGTCACTTCAGATGCCTCCTTGATCGGGTGGGGGGGCATTATCAGGGCAGGATGGTCCATGGCACGTGGCAACCATTCGAATACCACCTGCACATAAATGTCCTAGAGATGAGAGCAGTGCTTTTAACGTTGCAAGCCCTCAACGACTTTCTTCCCTTAGGGACAATTGCAGTTCACACGGACAACATGTCCGTGGTATGGTACATCAACAAACAGGGCGGGACCAAGTCCTATCCTTTGTGTCGAGAAGCTCTCAGACTTTGGCAATGGATGATCTCATCTCATCGGTTTCTGATAGCAATGCATATCCCTGGGAAAACCAACATCATAGCGGACAGACTGAGCAGAGCTATACTCATGCCTCACGAGTGGTCTCTCAAACAATCTATAGTGGAAGGGATTTTTCAGAAGTGGGGCCGCCCATGCTGCGACCTTTTTGCTACACCCCAAAACAGCAAATGCCCAGACTTCTTCTCTCTCTTTCCACTTCCGGGCCATCCCCCCAGAGACGCTCTAACCCAGGATTGGCCCCGGGGACTTCTTTATGCCTTTCCCCCTTTTCCTTTAATACCTCAAGTACTCCAGAAAGCTACCGTCTTGAGAGCCAAGCTGATTCTCATTGCCCCTTACTGGCCTCGACAAATTTGGTTCCCGTTCCTTCATCGCCATCTCTTGGTGCAGCCTTGGCATCTGGACCCAGTTCCAGATCTTCTAACCCACCAGTCGGGTCAACTGCACCGGTCCATTCGTTCCCTCAACCTCACCGCTTGGTTGCTCCATTTCCTTCCTTAGCCAGGCTTCCTATGATCTCTAACCCCGTTAGAGATATCATAGTAGCTTCTTTAAAGTCCTCTACCAGAAGGATTTATTCTAGCAAATGGCAACGTTTCTCCTTTTGGGCAAAGTCCAAGAACATAGACCCTTTTACTGCCCCTATTCAGTCAGTCTTGGACTTTCTAGCTGAAATTTTTCACTCCGGTTCTTCGTCATCCACAGTTAAAGTCCAGTTGGCAGCAATCTCGAATTTCCATGTCGGATTTGCAGACCAGAACGTTATGTCTCACAAACTGTATAAAGCCTTTCTCAGAGGGGTATTCCTACTTAAACCCCCTGTTAGGCATCCTTGATACTCCCCCCCCCCCTTTCGAACCGGCTGCTACATGCTCATTAAAATTTCTTTCTTGGAAGACACTCTTTCTAGTTGCTATTACCTCGGCTAAGAGAGTGTCTGAACTTCATGCTCTCTGTGTTCGTCCCCCTTACTTGGAACTCCACAAGGATAGAGTATCCTTGAGAACCAATCCATCCTTTTTTCCCAAGGTTGCTTCTAAAAGAAATTTAAACCAATCTATTGATCTTCCAGTATTTTTCCCCAATCATTCAGACAGGGCGGAACAAAGATTGCATTGCCTAGATGTTCATCACCAACTCAGATATTACTTGGACAGAACAAAACAGTTTAGGAAGTTTGATCAGCTTTTTTTTTCTTATGCTGAAAATAAGAAAGGTCTCCCTGTTTCTAAAGTGACCTTATCCAGATGGCTGTCTTCCAGTATTTCGGACATTTATCAGCTTATTGGCAAACAACTGATTTCAAAACCTAAAGCACATTCTACCAGAGGTCTAGCCACATCTATAGCTTTTCAGGCTAGGCTACCCTTAGACACTATTTGTGCAGCAGCCACTTGGGCCACTCCTCATACCTTTGTTTCTCATTACAAATTGGATTTGGCCTCCAGGGACAGGGCAAGTTTTGGTTCCACACTTCTCAAGAGTCTGTTCCATTGAGCCACCCAGGATAGAGGTGCTAGGGACGCGGTCCCATCCAGCAAGAATGAAGGCGAGATTGACAACTTAACATTTAGAAGTTATGTACCTACCATAACGTTCCATGTTAGTTGTCTTCTCTCACCTTCTTTCTTGCGTCCCTCCCTCCTGTCCCCCTAGCCTGGACAGACCTTGAACTTCCTTCTTCTCTGGGAGATTGTCTTCCTTGGACACCAGTTAGCTCTGGACCTTAATTACCTGGGTTCCCCTTACAGCCTTCTCAGGTTAGTTGTTGTTCTTCCTTTGTGAGAAGATTATGGGCAGTTTTTCCTCTAGATACCAAATGAGATCTGGGTAATCACCGCCTTTCATCATGGGATATGGGGCTGCCTCGAGCTGGTAATAGTGACTCTCGAGCTTAGCAAGTGCCGAGTCGGCTCCGAACCCATCCCATCCAGCAAGAAAGAAGGCGAGAGAAGACAACTAACATGGAACGTTATGGTAGGTACATAACTTCTAAATTTGCTGCACTCTGCTTGTCAAGTGGCCAAACATTTATTGCACTGTGGATATGGATATGATGCCCTAGCAGCCTCAATCAGGGTAGCAATGTCAGGGTCTGTCATTAGGAGACGTGCATGGTTGAAGGAACAACTTGTCCCTGATCATGTCAAGTCTAAATTAATTAATGCACCCTTGGATAAGGACTGCTTTTTTGGAGTAAAAGCAGAAGAGCTGCTTAAAAAGATTTAAGAGAAAGCAAAAGCTATGCAAACAGTAAAAGATTTCTTTCAGGTGCAACCTCCTAGATTCAGCAGGAATTTTTCTTCTAAGCACTGGTCCTTCCCTGCACCTCGCAAGACGGTTCAAGGTAAGCACTCCAGGGACCGACCATCCAGGCCCCCATCCCAGGGACAGCAGAGAACCAAACATTGGACCACTTCCGCGCCAAAGGCAGTTTTCTCTAAGCATCATTCTTTGTCTAAAACCCTCAATGAACTTCCTCTCCCCTTCCTGCCCTCTCACCAGAAACTAGGAGGACGGCTCTCCCTCTGCAAAGAAAATTGGCTTTCTGTAACAAAGGGCAAATGGGTCTTAAAGATAATTTTTTAGGGATACAAATTCTCTTTCAACGAACTCCCAATTCCAAGATGGTACCCAAACTTACCTCCAAGTCAGTGGGCAGAGGCATTGAAACAAGTCCAAACTCTCATATCCCAGGGGGCAGTAGAACCTTTTCCCGCAGATCAAACAGGCAAAGGTTTTTATTCCAGACTATTCCTTATTCCCAGAAAAGTAGGCACTTGGCGCCCCATCCTAGATCTATCCATTTCCAGCACCTCCCTGGTGGCCCCCAAATTCATAATGCTAACTTTGCAGCAGCTGCTGCGTATGCTGACAAAAATGCCTGGTTCGTGACCCTAGACCTAAAAGATAAGTTGTCTATCTCGCCTTCATTCTTGCTGGATGGGTTGGCTCCGACTCGGCCACTGTAAAAGCTCGAGAGCTAATTCCACCGGCTCAAGGCTCCCCTATGGCTCCACAATGCTAGGCGGTAACTCCCCAGATCTCGTTTGCCACTATAGCGATCGAGGTGCTTTTCAACCGGCTCGTCATGTTAGTGATTAAGGCTAAATTTAATTTAGTTAGACCCCCTTTTTCAGTCAGTTTTCTTCACCTTTTGATATATTAGGTAGTTTCCTTCCATTTTCTCCCCTTTTTTCCCTCTTTTATAACTTGACTAAACTCACTAGAGTTCTTCCCTTGGGCCCTTGGCCCAGTCCCTCCCTTCCCAGTAGTTGGAGTGACTGTGTTTGGTAGGGATTTAATTTTCTAAATTGCTAATTTAGTTTAACTTAGTTTAATGTATTTTAAACTTTCCATAAGTGTAATTGGTGTGTGTGTGTGACTGTGTGGTTACTTTTTCCTTTAGACATGTCTAAAGAATCAAAGGTCTCAGGCTTTAAGAAGTGTGACTCGTGCTGTCAGAAGATGTCTCTGACAGACGGTCACACTTCTTGTGTATACTGCCTGGGACCTTTGCACCTGCAGGACTCTTGTGCTGTTTGCCATGGCTTCAGCCCTAGAGTCCTGCAGGAGCGTAAAAATAAGCTCATTCTATGGGGCTTATTAAAGCCTGAGGGTCCCCCGACTCAATCTTCGGGGAAACCCTCGAAGCCTTCCAGATCTTCGGCTCAAGTCTCTGAGTCGTCGTCTGGGGCTCCGAAGGCTGTTCGAACATCGGCTCCGGCCGGAGCCGATGACTCTTTGACTCATGTCCCTACTATTTCCTCGGCTCCGGCCGGAGCCGAGGAAGACATTGCTGAGTCTGCTCCGATTAAATTGTCGGATCCGACCTCCAGGAAAAGGTCCCGATCTCCATCTATCCGCTCCGTTCATTCGGCTCCAGCATCACCATTGCTGTCTGAACGGAGCCATAGATCTCACTCCTCTAGGTCGTCGAGACTATCAGACCATGACCTTCAGAGGGTAGTGAGTCGACTTCTTAAGTCCGAGGCACTAGCCCAGATGCTTCAAAGTCCGACTGAACAGTCGAGGACTATTCCCATTACTCAGAATGTTCCTCCTCTGACTCCTTTGAGTTCGGAGCCGGGGCGGCTCGGACCCGAGACTGTGGTGGGGCCGTCGTCTGCTCCGATATCCTCCTTGGAAGAATCTCGGTGCCGGACTTCCCTTGTCTGCTCCGAGGGGGCGAGTGGCATCGGACCCTTGTCTGACCCCGCTCTCCCTCTCGGGGCTTCGGCGCTGGTGAGTTCGGCTCCGACATTGGCCTCGGAGCCATCACTGTCAGTGCCGGGGGAGGTTTTCAGCTTTTCGGAGCGGAGACCTCTGGCTCTGTCTGACAGGGGTGCCTTCGAGGTCATGAGGAGCGTGTTAGAACCTGGTTCAACTCCACAGTCGGCGCAATCCGCCCCTTCCTCCACGGTGCCTCCGGTGATTTCTGCTCACTCTCTCATCCCGGACCGTAGAGAGCCAGCTCCTCAAGTATCCCCAGTGGGAATCTCCTCCTCTTCCGAGGCCTCTCCTGACCCGGCAGGAGAGCCCCCGAGGAAGAGGCAGTGCAAGGGGAAGCACATTGACTCCCCTGAGTCTGTCACCTCTGACACTGATTTAGAGGATTCTGAAGGTTCCCCTCGTTCCCCCTCTGAAGATGTCTCCTTTGCAGACATCCTCGAAATCTTAAAACAGAGGGGGAATTGGCCAGCCCTCAACCCTTCAGAGGATGAATCGGTGTATCTTGAGGCGTTTGGCTCTCGCCCTTCCACCTCCTGGGTGTCCCCTCCCTTTGACCCCCTCATGCAAGTGGTGGCAAAGAAGGCCTGGGCGGCTCCTGACTCAGTGGAACCCACCCCCAGGAGACCATCAAAATTTATCACTGCTCCCAAGGATAAAGAATTTTTAACCATAGGTGTCTCTGTTGATGCTATGGTGGTGGCTGCGGCCACCAAGAAGGAGTTAGCTGATCCTTCGGTGCCTGTTCATCCTCCTAACAAGGAGTCTAGGTCTATGGACAGGTACGGGAAGCGGATGTTCTCTTCAGCGACTTTTACTATGCGTTCGCTGAATTACCTGTGTCATTTCACTCGTCTTCAGAGGGATTTGCTCAAGGAAGCGAGCAAAATGTTAAAGGATCCAACAGCTGCGGGTTTTCAGGATAGGATGAACTCTCAGCTGGCGACCCTTAATTCTATAACTAACTCCTCCATGCGCCTCCTTTCATATGCGGCGGATGGAGCGAGTAGAGCGGCAGGTACAGGTGTGGCCTTGTGTCGGCACGCCTGGATGCGGCTATGTAACTTTGCGGACCCTTTCAAGGCGTCCTTCACTAGCTCCCCTTTTGATGGATCATCCCGCTTTGGTCCTCAAGTGAAGGAAACCCTGACTAGGTGCGAGACTGATGGCAAAACTCTCTGCCGTCGGAGTCCGTTTTTCTACTCCTTCTAGGCCTTACCCCAAAGGCCAGAAGGGGGGAAAGATGTGGTTCCGCAAACAATCTCAGGGAGATTTGCCTGACACACAGAGTCGATTCCCCTCTAGAGGCAGAGGGGGGAACAACAATGGTAGACGCCGTCCTAGAGGCAGAGGGGGCCCGCAGAATCAGGGCTTGTCGGAAAAGGTTTCTCGACCGCCCTTTCAGCATCCCTGAGGTGTTGCCCGACTGTCCACCTTCGGAGGCAGTCGGGGGAAGATTATCTCTGTACCCAGAAGCCTGGCTATCCCTTACTCAAGACAAGTGGGTACAGTCTATCATTTCCGAAGGCTACAGAATCCCATTTCTTTTTCATTCCGAAGCAATCCAAAAAAATCCCTTCCAGACGTTCCACCCAGTCAAAGGGAGCAAGCAGTACTAGAAATTTCAAAGCTGCTTGCAGAAAGAGCCATTCATCCAGTTCCAGCAGACCAACAAAGATCCGGAATCTACTCCAAATTGTTTTTGGTTCCAAAGAAAACAGGGGACTGGAGACCTATTTTGGATCTCAGCAACTTGAACAAGTCTGTCAAGAAAACAAAGTTCCAGATGGTCACGCTGCAGTCCATTCTACCCCTTTTAGGGCGGGACAACTGGATGTGCTCAATAGATCTCCAGGATGTGTATTATCACATCAGAATGAGTCGACGCTCCAGGAGATTCCTCCACTTCAGGCTGGGAACCAGTCATTTCCAATTCAGGGCCTTGCCCTTTGGACTCGCTACAGCCTCCCGAGTGTTTACCAAGTGCATGGCAGTGGTCGCCTCTCATCTGAGACGACAAGGATTCCAGGTGTTTCCATATTTAGAAGACTGGCTCCTTACAGCCCCCACCAAGCATCTTTTGCTTCTTGCCAGAGACTACACCTTTCACACATGTCAAACACTAGGCATTTCAATAAATTACGAAAAGTCTGTTTTGTCACCTTGTCGTGTTATTACCTTCATAGGCGCAAATTTAGACACAGTCAACATGTCGGCCAGACTCTCAGAGCAGAGAATAGCAGACATACACAGACGGGTCTCTCTTGTCCTGCAGAGCAACAAGGTCAAAGCAAGATTGATCCTGAAGGTCTTAGGGATTATGGCGGCGGCCATCCCTCTTCTACCATTAGCTCGCTTCCATATGAGAATCTTACAATGGATGCTCTTCACACAATGGTCTTTCCAACCACTTCCAATGTCCCATCCTATTCGGATAACACAATCGTGCAAGAATCATCTCTCTTGGTGGACCACATCTCCCCAGCTCCATCTAGGGAGACCTTTCGTTCCTTCCCCTCCGGTTGCTACAGTCACGACGGACGCCTCCCTGATCGGGTGTGGGGGGGGCATTACCAGGGCAGGACGGTCCAAGGCATGTGGCAGCCTTTCGAGTGCCACTTGCACATAAATGTTCTGGAGATGAGAGCAGTGCTTCTAGCGTTGCAAGCCGTACAAGACTCTCTTCCCCAAGGGAACTATAGCAATTCAGACGGACAGTATGTCTGTAGTGTGGTACATCAACAAACAAGGCAGAACCAGATCTTACCCCCTCTGTCGAGAGGCACTCAGACTATGGCAATGGGCGATTTCTTCTCTGCGGTTTCTGTTAGCAACGCACATTCCCGGGAAGTCCAATGTGATTGCAGACAAACTGAGCAGAACTATTCTCATGCCTCACGAGTGGTCTCTGAAGAATTCAGTGTTGGAGAAAGTTTTTCCAAAGTGGGGCCAGCCTTGCTGCGACCTTTTCGCTACTCCCCAAAACAGCAAGTGCGATGATTTTTTCACCCTCTTTCCCCAACCAGGCCACCCCAGCAGAGACGCTCTAGTACACGATTGGCCCCGGGGACTTCTGTATGCTTTCCCTCCTTTCCCACTGATATCTCAGCTAATACAGAAAGCCATCGCTCAGAAAGCTTCCATGATCCTCATTGCCCCTTACTGGCCTCGACAGGTTTGGTTCCCATTCCTCCACCGTTATCTGTTGGAGCAAACTTGGCATCTGGACCCAGTTCCAGACCTCTTGACCCATCAGTCGGGTCAGTTGCACCACTCCCTCCCTTCTCTGAACCTCACAGCGTGGTTCCTCCAATTCCAACTCTAGCCAGGCTTCCTCTAATATCTCGCTCAGTTCGAGATATCTTGATAGCCTCTCATAAATCTTCCACTCGGAAAATTTATCTTAGTAAGTGGAAACGCTTTTCCTGTTGGGCGCAGTTAGAGTATTGACCCTTTCACTGCCTCCATTCAATCAGTTTTAGACTTTCTAGCTGAACTTTTCCACTCAGGTTCGTCTCCATCTACCATCAAAGTTCAGTTGGCAGCAATATCAAACTTTCATGTTGGAATCTCAGAGTCCTCCATTATGTCTCACAAACTCTGCAAAGACTTTTTAAAGGGAGTTTTCCTCATCAAACCGCCTATCAGGGATCCTCCTCCTCTATGGGATCTCAACTTGGTTCTAGCGTCCTTAATTCTTCCCCCCTTTGAACCTGCGGCTTCATGTTCAATGAAGTTACTATCTTGGAAAACACTCTTTAGTAGCTATCACTTCAGCTAGAAGAGTCTCTGAACTCCATGCTCTGTGTAGTCGACCCTCTTATCTTTTGTTCCATAAGGATAGGGTGTCCTTACGTACTAACCCGTCCTTTTTGCCTAAGGTAGCTTCACTAGCAAATCTGAATCAAACCATTGATCTTCCTGTGTTTTTTCCTAATTATTCGAACAGGTCAGAACAAAAATTACATTACTTAGACGGTCATTGCCAACTTAGGTACTATTTAGACAGGACCAAACAATTCAGGAAGTCTGATCAACTCTTTGTTTCTTATGCAGAAGATAGAATGGGCCTTCCAATTTCTAAAGTATCTCTTTCTAGATGGCTTACTTCGTTGATTACCCTTGTGTACGAGATCAGACATCAACAGTTGCCATCCAAACCTAGGGCTCATTCAACTAGAGCTTTAGCCACATCTATAGCTTTCCAAGACAGGCTGCCTATTGATTCGATTTGTTCTGCAGCTACTTGGGCTTCTCCCCATACTTTCATTTCTCATTATAAGTTTGACTTGGCCTCTAGGGACCGAGCCAACTTTGGTTCCACTTTACTCAAGAGTCTGTTCCGATAGGCCACCCGGGACAAGGTGCTAGGGACGCGGTCCCATCCAGCAAGAATGAAGGCGAGATAGACGACTTAACATTTAGAAGTTATGTACCTACCATAACGTTCCATGTTAGTTGTCTTCTCGCCTTCTTTCTTGCGTCCCACCCTCCTTCCCCCTAGCCTGGACAGACCTAGAGGAGTTTGTTTTTGTCCCTTTATGGGATTTCCTGGCTGGGCTTAGCTTCAAACGAGATCTGAGGAGTTACCGCCTAGCATTGTGGGATATAGGGGAGCCTCGAGCCGGTGGAATTAGCTCTCGAGCTTTGAGTGGCCAAGTCGGAGCCGAGGATCGGCTCCGAACCCATCCAGCAAGAAAGAAGGCGAAAAGAAGACAACTAACATGGAACGTTATGGTAGGTACATAACTTCTAATTTACCTCCCATTCACATAAGGGAATCCAGCAGGAAATTCAGCGCTTCAGAGCAGGCTCACACCACTTTCTCTGCGTTACCCTTTGGCTTCTTTACTGCTCCCAAGGTATTTACCAAATGCTTAGTCCCAGCCGTAGTATTTTGCAGACAGAGAAATATACAGGTTTACCCTTATCTGGACAACTAAGCCACGGTGGTGCAGTGGTAGCGTTGCCTCACAGCAAGAGGTTCTCTCATTCTATTCTCAACTGGAGCGCCTTCTGTGTGGACTCTGCATGTCCTCCCCGCGGTCGAGTGGCATTTGAAAGACGTGCATAGAACGGGCGTGCCTTCGTTGAAGGTTGGGTGTCGAGCTGGCACCTCGGCACCCATAAAAAATGTACTGCCAATCATTAGCGGACCGGAGTCTTGCTGTGGCGACCCCTAACTGGGAAAAGCTGAAAGAACAACCCCTTATCAGGACAACTGCCTCATTCAGGCAGATTTCAGAGAAAAGCTTCTGTAGGACCTCCTCTTTGTTAAAATCCTCCTAACATTCTTAGGTTCACAATCAATGAGAAGATATCAAAGCAAACACTCTCCAGGAAGATCATTTTCTTGGGAGCACTGCTGGACACAGCATCCCAAATGGCCTTCATAGCCCCAGAAAAGCAGAGTTTCCTGCCTTTGTACTTTACCCAGCTGGCTTCTAGAAGTCACCTCTGGCTAACAGCCTTCTCCATGGGATTACACCTAATAGCCCATTATCTACTAGAGATCAACAGCACCCTGGCAGACCACTTAAGCAGAAACTTACTGGACCCCCATGAATGTCACCTCCACAGAAAAATTTTCTGCAAGTCGATCAGGAGTGGGGAATTCCAGAGGTGGATCTCTCTGCTTTGCACCTCGACCACCAGCTAAAAATATTTTATACCAGCGAGCATCACCTTCCCTTGGATCTCCCTCTTTGTGTATGCATTCCTTCCTCTGCCTCTTATTCCTAAGGTACTGATCAGAATAAGGGAGGAGAGATCAAAGGCCATCCTCATGGCTCCAGATTGGCCCAGACAGGATTGGTACCCCTTACTTCGCAGGCTGACATCGCAGTCTCCCTTGCAGCTACCCCTGATCTCAGACTTCGACTCAGGTGGGGTGAGGAAATGCTGCACCCACACTTGCAGACTCTCAAACTGTTAGCATGACTAATGCTCTAAAAGCAAACAAGGGGCCCCTGTTAAGCAAACGGGTCCTAGACATTATCAGAGAGGCCAGAAGGCCCAGCCCCTGAAAATCTTATGCAGGGAAATGGAAAAGATTTTGCTACTGGAGCCAGTCCAGAGGGGCTAGTTCCTCTCAACCTTTCATCCCTATTATCCTGGACTATCTAGCGGAGTTACTCAATAATGGCCTCTCCTTTTCTATTAAAATCCACCCTTCAGCCATTTCAGGTCATTTCGATACAGACCAGCTCCTGTTCTCACATCTTTCTGAGGAATTGTTTAATCAAAGGGCTTGTAATATCAGACCTCCCAGAAGGCCACCCGCGCCAGCCTGGGACCTGAATTATGTTTTGGAAAAACTAACCTTACCACCCTTCGAACCTGCTGCTTCAGCAGAACTGAAGTACCTCTACTGGAAGACTGCATTCCTACTAGCTGTCACCTTAGCCAGAAAGGTTTTAGAACTTCAGGCACCGATGGCCATTGAGCCCTTCATCATTTTCCATGCCGACAGGGTCTTCTTGAGGACCAACCCCTCCTTTATGCCCAAGGTGGTATCTAATGTGACTCTCAGCCAGGCCACACATCTCCCCACCTTCTTCCCTAACCCTCAAAACAGGTTGGAAAGAATTCTGCACTCACTAGACATGCACAGACAACTCTGATACTACCTGCACCATACTAAACCCTTCAGGAAAACAGACCAACTTCTTGTCAGCTTTACCCCAGGGAGAGAGGAGGAGCCCATTTCCAAATAAATATCCCACTGTATCCATTTCTACTACAGATTACATGGGAAACCACCCCCCTAAGTCTGTTTGTACCCATTCCACTAGGGCAGCCTCCACATCCATAGCATTCTTCATAGGAGTTCCCACCAGGGACCTCTTGGAAGCTGCCACCTGGACCTCTGTCCATACCTTTACGAGCGTTTATTACCTACCTCCTTTCTCTAAGGCTAGGGCAGGGTTGGCCTCTGCAGTTCTGCAGGGCATGCTTACCCATGCCTAGGTCTCTAACTAATCCTTCCTCACCTCTCCTCATGTTTGGGCATCCTCCCACGGGTGATGACTACAACAGTGAAGCACGAAGAACATAGTACAGTTGTGTACAGTTAGCATAAATGTAAATGTTTGAGTGTATTCACTGTTGCAGTCCTGGTTTCCCTCCCTCCTTCCCCCTTGTATCCTCTTTCCTTAAGGAGACAAACTTCTTATGGTGGCTCTTGGCCACCAGGACCACTTTACCATATTTCTTTGGGCTTCTGACTGGTTAGGGCAAGAAAAACTGCTGTAATGGTGTCTGTTGCCTTGCTTTATAGCACTGACGACATGACGTCCGTCAACAAGCGACAGCAGCCGACACAGAAAAACCTTGACTCTGGTATTCGGGCCGGCCGAGGGCTACCACAGCAGGGATAACCCACAGGTGATGACTGCAACAGTGAATACACTTGAACATCTACATTTATGGTAAGTGTACACAGCTGTACTTTATGGCGGTAATTGTGTCTTTGGAACACAGCCTAAAAAAGGGCACTATAAGGATTACAAGAGCCTTTGCCAGTTTCCGGAAGCCCAGGGGTGACGGATGCAGGCCATCCATGAGTCCTTCTTTTTTGACCCAAAACCTTCTGCCCTGGTGCAGTTACTCTCCTCTGAGGACTCTGGGAGTCTCATTCCCTGAACTATCTAAGAAGATAGCGTGGAAGAGGAAACACCTGAACTGTCTGATTTGGTCACTTTAGATACTGACTCTGAGGATGAAGGAAGAAGGCTTCCCCCATTCCCTTCCTAAGGATCTTTCCTTTGGAAGTATCCTGGAACTTGTGCTCCAGTGGTAATCCTGCCCACTGAACCTCTCTCTCAGGATGAGGCAGTATTGTTTGAGGCTTAAGGAATTGCGTCCTGAGTGGTCCCTCCTGCTGATAAGCTTATAGAGTTGACGGTGAGGAAATCATAGCCGGAATTTGACATCTGTAAGGTTTTCCCAAGGAAGCTCTGTACCCCCCCCCCCCAAAGGCAAGCCGTATACTGGTCCAGAACCCTTCCTGTAGACTTCATAATTATTGCATCACCCTCCAAGAAAAGAGCTGTCTGAGGATTCTTCTGTCCATCTGCCCAGCAGGCAGTTTTGGAAGCTCTTTCAACAAATATTATCCATTTTGAAGAATCCAATTACTTCTGAGTTACAGGAACCATTTCAAACTAATCGTCAACCATGTCCATTGCTACCGACCTCTCCAAGTGTCTAACGCATAGTGCAGCAGATGAGGCAGTGAGAGCAGCTGGAGCAGGTTTCATCTTGAAACACCGTACACAGTTGCAGTTGTGTGATTTTTTTCACAGACAAATTTAAAGCATTCATTACCACCCCCATTTGAAGGTGCTGTCCTATTTGGCTCTACTGTGAAAGAGAAAATGCAGAGGATTGAACAAGACCCTCTCTACAGGGGGATTCAAGTTTTAGGCCCTTCATTGCACCTTTAGAAGGAACCAGAAAAGGCCTTGTTCTCTCTGGTCCCTAAAGTCTAGACACAAGTACAGTTCCTTTTCTGACAGAAGTGGCTGCAACATAGGTCATCCTTTTAACCTTTGCAGACTCAGAGTTAGCGGTGGTCCTCAGCATTAGGGATTTTACTGGCCCTATTCTGACTGATACTGTCAGAATTCCTGAAGGCCTGCTTGATTGCTCCACTCTGGAGGTAGTCAGGGAAACAAATATCCCAATACATTCTCTGTCATGGTTCGCCATCACTTGAGACAAATAGGTAAGAAAAGTCACAAAGGCCACTTTGCTAAAGATTTGTCTCTGCAAAAAAAGAGCTGTCCAGGAGGTCCCACCAGACCAGTCTAGGTGTGAGTTTTATTCAAGATTAATTTTGGTTCCAAAGACCTTCTGGTCATATTGGAACTAATTCTCCTAAACAAGTATGTCAAGAAAGACCCTCTCTTCAGTGGTCTTGGTGCAATCAATTCTTTCTGTTTTGAGAAGAACAAAAAGACATACTTCATAGATCTTCAGGATTCTTACCCTCACATAAAGATTGCATAGGAGTCGAAGATTTCTACTCTTCTGCTTGTGAGCCTGTCACTATCAATTGAGACTCTTGCCTGTGGTCTTGTCAGCCTCCAGGGTGTTCCACCAAATGCATGGTGGTAACAGTGGCCCATGTACGACTCCAGGGATTTAAGATATTCCCTTATTTGAACAATTGGCTCCTGGCTAACCTCATTTCATGGAGTCCCTCTTTCAAGTCAGGGATTACTACCTTCTGTGCACTTCTCTAGGCATTTTCCTCAGTCTGGGTGATCCCGTTTGGTCCCCACTCAATGCCTGATGTTTTTAGGATGCCAGTTTGGACTCTAACCTTAATAATCCTTCTGTAGGACAGAATTATATCATTAAGAGCTGCAGTACATTATCTTATTGTGTGTGAACATCATTCACAGAGGTTAATTCTGAGAGTATTGGGTCTCTTGGCATCTTTGATGTTGATGGTGTAATTTGCCCACTACCACATAAGGATTCTTTAGTGGCTTCTACATTCATAGGGGTCTGAGGTTCCACCCTTTTTCTCTTCTGATCGTCATAACTCAGTTGTGCAGAAAGTATCTTCAGTAGTGATTATATTGTCTCTGCTGATGTAAGCAGACATACTCTTCCAAGTCCCCTCCCCAGCAGCAGTGGTGACCAGTGACACATCCTAACTTGGGTTGAGGGCATTGCGAATGGAGAATAGTCCAAAGTTTTTAGTCGGACTCCAAGGCTTAACTTCACGTAAATGTTCCAGAGATTAGAGCAGTACTTTTTGTGATGTAGGTATGGCAGGACTGCCTTCCTGTGGCAGTGGTAAATATTCAGATGGACAAGTGTGAGTGTAGTCTGGTAGATAAGCAAGGGGAAAACAGATCTTACCTGCTTTGTCATGGTGCCATGAGAGTATGGCAGTGGGTTATAGCCTGTCACAGGTTTCTGACTGCAACGCACATCCCTGGGCAGTTCAGTGATTTGAAGACAGGCAGCAGAAGTCTCCTGTTGCCTCATGAATGGTCCCTGAATCCAGTGATTGCCAAGGATATATGCATTTGATAGGGCATTCCCTCCTGCGACATATTTGTTAACCTCTGAACACAGAATGCAGCAGTTGTTTTGCCATAGACCCTCCTTGGGGGCAATCTCCCAGGGAAGCCCTGTCTTGTCACCCAGGGTTGCTTTTTGCTTATCCTCTTGATCTCGTGATGACAGAAGGCATTCATAAAGCCACATATTGTAGGGCCAGTGCCAACCTCATACCCGTATTTTGGCCCTGACAGATATGGTTCCCTGTCCTCAAACCACACTACCAGATCTCATTAGTCACCCAACTGGGGAGCCTCACCCTGATATTCCCAACCTAAATTTAACTACTTGGTTTCTCTAGTTCCTGTGATGAGTAGAGATGCAGCTCTTCCCTCAGATAATTGTCCATATTATCATGGTCTCGCAGAAGCTTTCAACTCTGAAAGTCTACCACAGTAAATGGAAAAGGTTTTCCTTATGGGGTAAATCCCTGAACACAGAGACATTTTCAGCCTCCATTTGGGGATGTTCTCCATCTCTTGTCAGTTTGTTTTTATTCTGGTTCTATTTCCTCCGTCTTCATAGTATAGCTGGTAGCAATTTCCTCCTTCCATGTTGGGTTTCAAGATGCATTGCTGGCCTCTCAAAGATTATCCAAGACTTTCCTGAAAGGCACCTTCCTTTTCTGACTTTGTGTCAAAGACCTTATATCACCTTGGGATTTGAATTTCATTTTGGAAGCCTTGTTTTAAAACTCCATTTGAGCCAGCAACATCTACAGACTTAAACTTCCTGTCCTGAAAAACTATCTTCCTAGTGGTCATCATTTCAGCTAGGTCGATTTCAGAACTTCACACAGTATCTATTGCATCTCCACATTTTGTATTTCCCAAGTATAGATTTATCTTGAGGACTAATACCTTCTTCCAAAGGTGGCAGCTTAGGCCAGTCTTTCTCAGCTTGTCCATCTACCCATATTCTTCCCAGCTACCAGAGTAAAGGAGGAGACATGCTTCATACACAATGTTTACCGACAGCTCTGTTTTTACCTTCACAGAATGGATGTCTTTAGGAAAGATGAACAGCTGGTCATATATCCTTTGATCAAAACAAGCTGGGTACAAAAGTATCTAAAATTTCACGATCTGTATGGTTGACTGACTGTGTTTTCTTTGTCTGTTCTGTCCATAAATCATTAACTGCCAAGGCCATAGCTCATTTTACCAGAGCCATAACAGCTTCTGCATCTTTTTTCAGAAGTCATTCCGTAGATGACATTAGTCAAGTGACTTGGTCTTTCTCAGAGACCTTCATTAAGCACTACAAATTGGGATCTACTTCCAGAGCCTTTTTTGAAGTTTCCATCCTGAAAAGTCTCCTGTCATAATGCCAGAGTGTGTCTCAACAGCTGGGGATTCTGACCCATATGTTAGATCAGACAGACTACACAACTAGGGCGTGAAAGTTATGCGACCATAATGATAGATCTTTTCATTCCAGTCCACCTGGTAGGACAGCTCATCCTCCTCCCGCCTGACAGTCTAATGGGACCTGAATGATCATATATTCCTTCCTTGATCCAAGGCAGTGCAATTGTGGATTTCTGTTCAGGCATCAAATTCAATCTAAGTTACTTGGAGGAGCAGGGTATTATGGGAAAGGAAGATTTTGAAGCATTCGAGGCTAGAACATCAAATTTCCTATGGCAGGTCTGAGCAGTGGCTTGAGGACCCATATATTTTGTCAGACTGACTGGAATAAAAGTGAGGAAGAATGAAAAGGATAACGTCAGATCGACAATGTATGGGTTATGGATCTGTCGTCTGATTCAACTCTGCTGCATTCCACAGACTTCGGCTCCAACTTTTGCGTTCCTCCCTTTACACACAATGACCTAGTCCACTGTCAATAACCTCAGATCTCCTTTGCTGCCATCTCACACGAACACTGATCCTCTCTGAGCATTTTTCAAACTATTTTTGTGGGCATTTTTCCTAGAAACCTCTTTCTCTTTACTGATGTAGAAGGGCCTACGATAAGAAAAAAATGAAAGCTAAGAGGGAGGAACTGTGTCAATATATATAAATTTGTACGTAAATAAGTAAAGTATTTTTTTACGTATCAGTGTCAGTGCTGTAGTCCACATTTGGCCCTCCAGTCTCCTTTACACTTATCCCAGTACCTGTAATTCCAAAATTCTTACAATAAGTCAGTCAGTTGAAGAACTCTGTTATCCTCATTGCCCCCTTTTGGCCTCGCCAGGTGTGGTTCCCCTTTCTTTGGTTTCGTCTTCATTACCCTCCTTGGATACTGGACCCCATTCCAGATCTTCTGTTAAGTCCCTCAGGGATAAAACATCCCAATATCTTAGGCCTTAAGCAAACCACATGGTTTCTCAGTTTCATTAATAATTAGACAGCCCAGGCTTTCTTCCCAGCTTGTCATATACTTTTGTCCTTACCATACCTCTCAACTGTCTAGATTTTTGCCTCAAAATTTTTGTCTATTCTTTATAAAATTTGTGTTTTTGGGGTAAATCACTGGTATGAGCTGAGGAATTAAATCACTAAATAATATACATTTGAATTTCAGACTTCACATCCCTTTAGAAAATACATTTTAACAATAAACCCAGTTATCTTAGTAACTTTCTAAGTTTATAAGAGCCGTATTGAAAATCTTTCCCTATTTTTGGGCCTTTGTCCACCCATTATGTCAGGCTTTGTCCAGATTTCTTGGGCTAAGAGGTTGAGAAGTATGGGCCTCACAGAAATATTCCACTAAGAGGATTTACAGGAGTAAATGAAAAAAAATTCTTTTAGTCCCTGAGAAATGACATTGATCCTTTTACTTCTCCATTTCTTCTGTGCTGAAGTTTTTAGCGTCTCTCTAATGAATGTGCTAGTTTTTCCACAGTCGGATAATAGTTGGCATCCATGTCAAATTTTCATTTAGGAGACTGTGCTTCTTGTTTGGTTGCTTCCAAGTCATGCAAGGCTTTCCTTAAAGGGCACCTTCTTGCTCAGACTTGCAGTGAAAGATCCGTCACTTCCTTGGGATTTAACAGTAATACTTCAAGTTTCAACTCATCAACCCTTTGAACCTTTAGCAAAAACTGATTTAGAACGTCTGTCTTGGACAACAGTTTTTTTAGTGGCTACTACATCTGCAAAAAGGATTTCTGAACTCCACACTTTCTTCCAAAGTCCATTGTATTGTTTTCTATTATAGAGTTGATGTCAATTTTCATTCATTCCTCAACTAATGGGTTCAGATCCGACTCTGCTGTTACGCTAGCTTGTGGCCACCAAAAAACTCTCGAGCTCCTTCCCTACCCATAATGCACCAACCCCTAACATCTCTGGGATCTCATTTGCCGTTTTGGCATCTAGACATGGTCACCTTCAACTCTCAAGTGTAGAGTGGGAGATGTCTTTTGTAATATTACATGCTTAAAACTATTTGATCTTTTTAATCTTTAATCTTATTTTCAAGTTGTTACTGCTGATATTCTTATATTTCATACACCTAGAATATACCTTTTTCCTACCATTGTTGATAGGCCTAGCCTTTCTTCCCTACTCCTTTTACACTTAGTGTATACTTTTTCCTTACCATACTTGGTATTTTTCACACCCTTTTTACAAGGTAGTTGTATATCTTCACTTACCATCGTTGGTATTTAGCCTTTTCTCTTCTAGTTAGTGGTCCCCATTATCTTTGTGAAAACTGCTTGGACCTGGATCATCAATCCCCAAAACACACAACTAGAGACTCTAAGAAAAAGTCTGAACCTTCTGAGTCTTCAGCCTCTTCTTTCTCAGAACCTAAAAAAATGGAGAGAAATCTGATCTGAAATTATTCTCATTCCGACCCTCGTCAGATTTGCTCAAGTCTGTACCAGATCCTACACCCTCTGATCCAAAGTCCTTAGCAAGGACAACTTAGTCTCATTATCTGGATCTAGCTTGAGAATTGGCTCCAAAGTCTGTGGAATGTGGCAGAGTCAGATGCGAGGATGGATTCATAACCCGTACTTTGAGTGAGAATGAAAATGGACAACACAGATGCATAAAATGGTGAGTACATAACTTTAATTTATGGTAAGTGCATAACTTTTTATCTGATGTTAGTCTTCATTTTGCCCTTAACATATGGGTTCTGTTCAGATATCGGAACCAACTTGGCTGTTACTACAGCCCACGAGAGCCAAAAAACTCTTGAGCTTAAGTCCTACCCAGAATGCTCCTTTTCAAATTATTTCAGATCTCATGCGCAGCTTCCTGTGACAGATGCGTCTCCAATAGGTCTTGAGCTAAGTGATCTTTTTCTTGTATATTTGTACTTCTCCTTTGTGTTTAAAATGATTTTTCCTTCTGTTAATATTTACTGTTTTTCTTGTAGCCTACCCTTTTTTTAATAGCTACTTACATTAACACTTTGGTGTTTTCTTTCAACTACCATTGTTGGTGGTTTCCTTTCCATACCTTAGGGTTACCCTCCTCTACCATCGTTGGTAGTTTTTCTTTTCTTCTGTGCCTCCGGGTATTCTCGACTATCATAGTTTGTAGATTCTTTATTTTCCTTTCTTATCCTTAAAAAAATTTTAATTTTTTTTCTTATATCCACCTTTCTCTAAGTTTGTAGTGTGTGCAGTGTGTTGTGTCCAGTGTATCACAGCTGATGAAGGCAAAGGCACTGCTGCTGTTAAGAAAGGCTTCAAATGTGCTTGAAAACTGCTCAGTTCTGATGGGCAGTATGTCTCTGTTTACTGCCTGGGCCCAGTGCACTTGTAAGAAGATTGCTCTATTTGCCACAGCTTCAGTCCCCGGGCCCTGGTTGAAAGAAAAAATAATTTAATTTTGAAGGGGATGGTAAAGTCTGCCTTTGAAGAGACCCTCTCTGGTTACGAGACAAAAAGTAAAACTGATGATGTGAAGTAACCCTATCTCGCCTTCATTCTGTACTTGTGGGTTCAGAACCGATCCTCTGTTCCGACTCGGCTGTTAACAAGAGCTCGAGGTCTCCAGCTAGCTTGTGGCTTACTCCCTATCCCATGATGATGTAGGGCATTCTCCAGATCTTGTTTGCTGCGAAACAGATTGGGCGTTTTTCAACTAGCTCTGGCTAAGATGTCCTTCAAGGATGCATCTGCAGTCATAACAAAGCTTTACCTGCAAAATCTACTTCTCAGAGACCTTCCTCAAGTTCACAGATTCTCAGCCTTGCTGAGGACCTTATATCTTTGATTAGGGGTTCCCAACCTCACCCAGACAGGGCCTCCCACGCTCCTCCTGACAAAAGGCCTAGGACTGAACCCCCTGAACCTCTTTCCTCTGATTACTCCTCGGATGGATCAGATTTATCAGACCATCAGGAAGGGGCATATTCGCCTTATGAGGATTCAGATGCAGAAGACTCTATTCCTTCTGCCTCCCCTCCAGAAGAATTTTCCTTTGGGGAGACTTTGCACTCAATGAGGGAACACTTTCAATGGCAGGGTCAGGATTTCTCTGATTCTAGAAAAAGACTAAGGACATTTTTACATTTGCCCCAGCACAGGCCTTTAGCCATACCACCTGTGCTTACTGTAGTTGATGATGCATATAATGATGTCAGTTCTGCCCCTGATTCTCTTCCACCGGCCCCTGCCAAACCTGACAGATATTACAGGGTCCCGGATTCTCACTTCCACTTGTATAAAGCCCATGCTGCAGACCCAGAAACTATCTCTCAGGGCCCAAAAGGTGTTGCAGCTACCACTGCCAAAAACCCCCTTCCCTCTGAAAGAGAGTCAAGAGCATTAGAGAGATGGGGGAAAAAAGGTTTATACATCTGCTACTCTTTCTGCCAGGGCATTAAACTCTCAATTCCATATGATACAGTACCAGGAATATTTGTTAGATCAGCTGAATAAAAAGCTTTCTTCTCCTGAACCTTTAGACCGTAAGTCCCTTCAGGATTTGGTACACAACTCTCAGCAGGTCAGTAATCATTTCTTAAAATGTGGCTATGATGCACTGGAGGCTTCATTTAGATCAGCTATGACTGGGGCAGTAATTCGAAGGCATGCCTGGCTAAAAGAGCAATCCTTGCCAGACCATGTCAAGGCTAAACTCCTAGATGCTCCAATGGAGAAACAGTTTATTTGGCTCCCCTGCACAGGAGATTCTAAAGAAAGTGGAAGAAAAGGCAAAATCTGTGCAAACAGTAAGGGATTTTCTGCAGGTACAACCTCCGAGGTTCAGCAGAAACTGGCCTTCAAAGAATTGGTCCTTTCCAGACACCTCCAGAGCACGGAGGGGCAGGAATAGACGCCCAAGAGGCAGAGGTCAATCAAAGGGTGCCTACAGGGGTCGTCAGTGGCAGCCTGCCAACCAGAGGAGTAGTGCCACAACTGCAACTACAACCACTTCCACAGGACAGACACAATGACTTGACTCCGATTCCGCCTACCAGGGATCAACTGGAAGCACCCTTGGGCGGAAAGCTGGCTTTATTCTCGAAAAGCTGGCATTGCATTACAAAAGACGCATGGACATTGCAAACAATAGACAAAGGATACAGGTTTCACTTCCACACTTTACCAAGAAGGAGCGGAATGCCAAACCTTCCACCAAACCAGAAGCCAGAGGCTTTAAGACAAATCAACAATTTTCTTCAGATGAAAGCGATAGAAAGGGTACCATCTATGGAACAAGGCCAAGGATTTTACTCCAGACTATTCCTTGTACCAAGAAAAGAAAACCAATGGAGGCCTATTCTCGACTTGTCCGCACTAAACACATATCTCATTGTGCCAAAATTCAAAATGATGACCCTACAGCAACTTCTTCCCATGCTGGGTAAGGAGTCTTGGCTGGTGACTCTAGATCTCAAGGAGGCATACCTGCACGTTCCTATACGACCAGATTGCAGAAGGCACCTCAGATTTCTTGCAGGATCAGAGCATTATCAATTCTCAGCATTGCCCTTTGGCTTATCTACTGCGCCCAGAGTATTCACGAAATGCCTGGCATCAGTAATTGCACATTGCAGGCTTCAGGGAATTCAAATCTACCCATACCTGGACGACTGCCTAATACAAGCGGACAACAAGACAAAACTAATAAAGGATTTGGCCTATGTCATACACCTGATGTTATGTGATCCTATCTCGCCTACATTCAGTACTGATGGGCTCGGAGCTGATCCCTCGGCTCCGACTTGGCACGCTATGCTATAGAGCGAGGCCTCTTATTGGCTGAGCTATTTCTCATCCCAGGATGCACCACCACTAATCCCCCAGATCTCGTTTGCCGCTTACAAGCTAGGACGTGGTCTCAAACTTGGCTGGGCTAAGTACTGTTTTATTCAGACTTTTCCTGTCAGGAATTTTGCTATTTTGAACCCAAAAGCTGTTTTAACAGCTATTGTTGTTGTACGAGTGTGTTTGCAAAAATTTTGTTGAGGAAAATTGTGTTTTTTTGTTAAGGGAAGGTTTCCCGTTTAAGTTAGAGGGGCCTTCCCCTATTACTATCTAGCGTTTTTTGTGTTTCCAGGAGGTCAAGTACCTGCTTAAGTTAGAGGGTCTTGACCCTCATTTTCAGTGTTTGTGGTACTAGATTGTGTATTGTTTCTGACATTGTGTTTTGTCTAAAAAAAAAAAAAAAACTTAACTTACTTAGTTTTCACTTCTTTGTGGTAAAATCTTGTTTCTTAGTCAGCATGTCTAAAGAACATAGACCCTCTGGGTTTAAAAAGTGCGCGAGGTGTGGTTACAAAATGTCCATAACGGACTACCACTCCTCGTGCGTTTATTGTTTAGGCGCCAAGCACCTACAAGAGTCCTGTAGCGGGTGTCACGCCTTTTCTGCTAGAGTCCTCCAGGAGAGGAAGAATAAATTAATATTAAAAGGTCTGATTAAGCCCTCCTTCGAGGAGGCTTTATCTTCCTCTTCCTCTCCTACGAAGAAGAAAAAAGCGTCGGCTCCGACCAGTCTGTTGGAACCGACTGCCAAAAAACCTAGGCAGGCTTCTCCATCGGCTCCACGGACTGGAGCCGAGGGCGGAACGGTCTGCCTCGATGCCTCCAGTCTCGACCCCTCTGGTTTCGGAGCCGAGGACTGGGGCATCGAGAGGCGAGTCGCCTTCATCGGCTCCACTGATTTTGGAGCCGATGAGGATTGCCGACTCAGACTCTTCCCCTTCGGCGCCGAAGCCCTCCTCAGCACCGAGGGAAATTGTTTTGAGATCTCCCTCGGAACCGATAGTGGTCGAATCCATTCGGAGCCGGTCCCCTAGTCCTATGGAGCCGATGGAGAAATCGGTTCGGACCCGATCGGTGTCATCTAGATTCTCCAAGATGTCTGATTTGGACATCGACAGGGTGCTCCTAAGACTTTTCCAGTCTCCGGTGTTTCAAAAGTTAGTTTCGGCTCCAGCCCATTCGGCTTCGGAGCCGATGGTCCACCCTGCTATTATGGTTCCTCCTCCAACAGCCTCGGCACCGTTGGAGCCGGTGCTGGTGGAGATTTTCGGGTCGGGCCCGACCCTTACTCCAACTCCGGCTCTTGAGTCTGAGTTCGGTACGCAGACTTCTTCTGTCGACCCCAGGGGGGACGCTTCGGGACTGATATTTTTGGTCCCAAGCCTTCCTCTCGGTGCGTCGGCTGCGGGCCACGGACGTGGGACCTTCCCAGGATTCTGGTGGTCCCGCCTTCAGGGCCATGAGGAGTGCGTTAGCCAAATCTTCCTTGGCTACCTCCACGGTCTCCCCAGCTCCTTCCCTGCATACTGAGACTGGGTCTTTGGCAGTCCCCCTGTCCTTAGACAGCGGAGCCCCGGGGCCTGAGGTTACCCCCACTGGGGGTTCCCCCCCTCCTGGAGGTCCCTCTGAAGCTTCTTCGGAGGAACCCCCCAGGAAAAGGTCGTGCAAGAGGAAGCACGTTGACTCCCCTGATGAGTCTCTTACATCAGACACTGATCACGATGATGCAGAGGGGTCCCCTAAGTCGTCCTCAGATGATATCTCCTTTGCAGACATCCTGGAAGCCCTTAAACAACGAGGCGGCTGGCAATCCAAACCCCCTTCTGCTGATGAGTCGGTGTTCCTTAAGGCCTTCGGGGCTCAGCCCTCCGCCTCCTGGGTGTCTCCGCCCTTCGACGAGCTCTTGGATTTGATCTGTCGAAGGGCGTGGGAACACCCAGACTCTGTGGAACCGGTGCCTGCTCGTCCTAATAAGTTCCTGTCAGCACCCCCGGAAAAAGAGTTTCTGACGAAAGGTGTGGCTGTAGATGCTTTGGTGGTGGCATCTGCTACCCAGCAATATGTAGCAGAGGCTTCGACGTCCGTCCATCCTCCTAATAAGGAGTCTAGGAGCATGGATCGGTATGGTAAGCGCACCCTAAGTTCAGCGGCCTTTACATTAAGGTCCTTGAACTATCTTACGCACTTTACCAGATTTCAGAGGGCTCTGATTAAAGAACTTTCCGATACCCTCTTGGGTAACCTGCCTGAGCAGCTGGCCCAGACGGTTGGCTCTCAGCTGGCTACGCTGTCGTACATATCAAACTCATCCATGAGGCTCATTTCTTATGCGGCGGAAGGGGCGAGTAGAGCGGCGGGTACAGGCATTGCTCTACAAAGGCAAGCCTGGCTCCGCCTGTGTCATTTCGCGGAGGCCTTTAAGGCTTCCTTTGCCGACGCCCCCTTTGATGGGTCCTCTTTGTTTGGACCCAAGGTAAAGGACACACTGACCCGCTGCGAGCAAGAAGGTAAGACTTTGACTGCCGTAGGTGCACGATTTTCCACTCCCTTTCGGCCTTACCCCAAGGCTAAAAGAGGAGGTAAAATGTGGTTCTGTAGATCTCAGAAGTCTTACCCCTCACAGCAGGACGATCCCCCTTCTAGAGGCAGGGGAGGGGGAAATTCTTCTGGAAGACGCCGTCCCAGAGGCGGCAGAGGCCCTCGCAACACTGGAGACCGCGAGTCCTTTTGTGGCTCTTCAGCCTTTCACAGTCCCTGAGGGATTGCCCGACTGTGCAGCTCCGGAGCCAGTCGGGGTCGTTTCGAGGCACCTAAAGCCTGGGAAGGTATCACTCAGGACCGATGGGTGCTTCAATTATCGCCGGAGGTTACGCCATCCCTTTCTCTTACTCTCCACCTCAGTCCAAAAAAATCCCGGACCCGCCACCCAGTCAATGGGAAACTGCAGCCTCAGAAGTTTCAAAGCTGCTGCAAACATCCAACCGGTCCCCGCAGACCAGATCGGATTAGGGACTTACTCAAGATTCTTTTGGTGCCAAAAAGACCGGGGACTTGAGGCCCATTTTGGATCTCAGCATTCTAAACCGTTCAGTCAAAAGTCCAAGTTCAATGGTCACCCTACAATCCATTCTCCCACTGCTGGAGAAAGGTGTTTGGATGTGCTCCATAGATCTCAAGGGCTTATTACCATATCATGGTACATCAAGCGTCCAGGAGACATCTGCGCTTCAGCCTAGGAGGCAGTCATTTTCAGTTCCGCACGCTGCCCTTTGGTCTCACCACAGCCCCCAGGGTGTTCACCAAATGTTTGGCGGTCGTGACTGCTCACCTGAGAAGTCTAGGATTCCAGGTGTTTCCGTATCTAGACGACTGGCTCCTAACTGCCACCTCCAAGCATCTACTATTGCGGAGCCTACAAGCCATGATATCACTGGGCAATTCCCTTGGAATCACCTTCAATTGGCCAAAGTCTGTGTTGCTGCCATCTCAACGCATAAGATTCATCGGAGTAGAGAGAGACTCAAACCGAATGCGGGTCTATCTACCTACAGACAGGATACAAACCATACAGGCTCAAGTTCAAGCCTTACTTCCCGGATCCAAAGCCCCAGCCAGAATGGTCCTGCAGCTATTGGGATCCATGTCCGCCACGGTTCTTCTAGTTCCCCTAGCAAGGTTGCACATGAGAATTCTCCAGTGGCTTCTTTCAACTCAGTGGTCCTTTCAGAATCTCCCTCTGTCACCTCATATGGATCACGGAAACCTGCAAATGGGACCTTCGCTGGTGGCTGGTGCCCTCCAATCTGGATCAGGGACGACCCTTTGTTCCACCTCCTCCTGTGGCCACTTTGACTACGGACGCCTCCCAGATGGGGTGGGGGGGGCATTCCCTGGGCAGGTCAGTCCAAGGCAAATGGCATTCGGAAGAGACCCTACTTCATATCAACATCCTAGAAATGAGAGCGGTGCTTCTGTCCCTTCAAGCCCTTCACGATTACCTCCCTCAGGGCATAATTGCCGTTCACTCCGACAGCATGTCAGTTGTCTGGTACCTGAACAAACAGGGAGGGACCAGATCCTACCCCCTTTGCAGAGAGGCCATTAGAGTTTGGGAATGGGCAGTGTCGACCAAACGCTTTCTAGTGGCGACTCATATCCCGGGCAAATCCAATGTGATAGCCGACAGACTGAGCAGAACTATCCTCTCTCAACACGAGTGGTGTCTGAACATTACAGTTGCAAATCAGATTTTCAGCAAATGGGGAGTTCCGTGTTGCGACCTCTTCGCGACTCTGCTAAATGCGAAGTGCAAAAAGTTCTTCTCCCTCACCCCGGCTCCGGGGAAGAGCCCTATGGACGCACTAGCCCGTCCGTGGCCCACCTGCTTGCTGTATGCTTTTCCTCCAGTTCTTCTCCTTCCCAGGGTGATCCAAAAGGCGTCTCTCTTTGGGAGCAAAATGATCTTAGTTGCTCCTTACTGGCCTCGTCAGGTATGGTTCCCCTATCTTCGGAAATATGCACTGGAAGGTCCATGGTTCCTGGATCAGATCCCAGACTTATTGGTTCATCAGTCGGGACTTGTCCACCAGTCCCTGCACACCTTAAAATTGATGGCTTGGCTCCTCCTCTTCCGACTATAGTCAGGAATCATACCTTGGACCCGGAAGTTGTACACATTTTATCCTCGGCCCACAAGTCTGCTACAAAGAAATTGTATTCTAGCAAATGGAAAAGATTTGCTATTTGGGCTCAACTCCGGGGTCTGGATCCCATCACTATTCCCGTATCAGAAGTACTGAAATTTCTAACCTCCCTTTTCAATCAAGGCTCTTTAGTCTCAACCATTAAGGTTCAATTGGCAGCTATTTCCAATTTTCACGAATCTATAAACCCACCTTTAATGAGCAACAGATTATGTAAGACCTTCTTGAAAGGTGCTGCGCTTTTAAGACCTCCGATTTCTCATCCTACTCCTCCATGGGATCTCGATGTGGTATTACGCTCCTTAACTTCCTCCCCCTTCGAACCGGCAGCAACATGTGATTTAAAATTTCTATCGTGGAAAACTGCCTTTCTGGTGGCGATTACTTCTGCCAGAAGGATGTTATGTGATCCTATCTCGCCTACATTCTGTACTGATGGGTTCGGAGCCGATCCCTTGGCTCCGACTCGGCACGCTTATGCTATAGAGCGAGGCCTCTTATTGGCTGAGCTATCTTTATCCCAGGATGCACCACCACTAATCCCCCAGATCTCGTTTGCCGCTAACAAGCTTAGACGTGGTCTCAACTTGGCTGGGCTAAGTACTATTTATTTAGGCTTTTTCCTGTCACAAATTTCCTTTCTTTGAACCCAAAAGCTGTTTTAACAGCTATTGTCGATATATTAGTGTGATTGGTGAATTTTTGTTGGAAAATTCGTGATTTTTTTAGTCAGGGAAGGTTTCCCGTTTGAGTTAGAGGGGCCTTCCCCTGTTGCTTTGCTGCTTGTGTATTTCTCTTGGGTCAAGTACCCGTTTAAGTTAGAGGGTCTTGACTCTCTGTCTCTTTTCTGTCTGTTAAACTGTTTAGTGCTTAGTTTAAAAAAAAAAAAAAAAAAAAAAAAAGAAGAAATTTTGTTAAAGTTGTTGGATGTAACTGTACCTTGTCTAGTTTAGTGTTTTTTTGTCTCTTAGATAGGTTCTGTGGTAAAACAGTCATGTCTAAAGAACACAAACCCTCCGGGTTTAAGAAATGCACGAGGTGTGGTTTTAAAATGTCCATAACGGACGACCACTCCTCGTGCGTCTATTGCTTAGGTGCCAAGCACCTACAAGAGTCGTGTAGTGTCTGCCACGCGTTCTCTTCTAGGGTACTCCAGGAGAGGAAGAACAAATTAATCCTCAAGGGATTAATCAAGCCTTCCTTCGAGGAGGCTTTATCTTCCTCTCTGTCTCCTTCTAAAATAAGAAAGCGTCGGCTCCGACCAGTCAGTCGGAACCGACCGCTAAAAAAGTTAAGCAGACTTCTCCATCGGCTCCACAGACTTCGGAGCCGAGGTCGGAACGGTCTGCCTCAATACCTCCAGCCTCGACCCCTCTGGTTTCGGAGCCGAGGTCTGGGGCATTGAGAGGCGGGTCACCCTCATCGGCTCCACTGATATTGGAGCCGATAAGGGTTACCGGCTCAGACTCTTCCCCCTCGGAGCCGAAGTCCTTATCGGCACCGAGGGAAATTTCCTTGAAACCTTCCTCGGAGCCGATAGTTGTTGAGTCCATTCGGAGCCGGTCCCCGAGCCCTTCGGAGCCGATGGAGAAATCGGTTCGGGCCTGATCGGTATCCTCTAGATCATCCAAGATGTCTGATTCGGACATCGACAGGGTGCTCCTTCGACTCTTCCAGTCTCCGGTGTTCCAAAAGCTAGTTTCGGCTCCAGCCCATTTGGCTTTGGAGCCGATGGTCCACTCCCCTACTGTGGTTCCTCCTCCAACAGCTTCGGCACCGTTGGAGCCGATGCTGGTGGAACCTGTGGAGGTGTTAGGGTCGGGCCCGACCCTTGCTCCAACTCCAGCTCTTGGGTCTGAGTTCAGTACACGGACTTCTTCCTTCGGCCATGGGGGGGAGGCTTCGGGATTGATGCTTTCGGTTCCAAGTCTCCCTCTTGGTGCGTCGGTGGCGGGAGTGCCGTCCACTGTCGTGGCCACGGAGGTGGGACCCTCCCAGGATTCTGGTGGTCCCGCCTTCAGGGCTATGAGGAGTGCTTTAGCCAAATCTTCCTTGGCTACCTCCACGGTTTCCCCAGCTCCTTCCCTGCATACAGAGACTGGGTCGTTGGCAGTCCCCCTGTCCTTAGACAGCGGAGCCCTGGGCCTCAGGTTACCCCCGCTGGGGTTTCTCCCCCTCCTGGAGGTCCTTCTGAAGCCTCTTCGGAAGAACCCCCCAGGAAGAGATCGTGCAAGAGGAAGCACGTTGACTCCCCTGATGAGTCTCTGACATCCGACACTGATCTCGATGATGCAGAGGGGTCCCCCAAGTCGTCCTCGGATGATGTCTCCTTTGCAGACATCCTGGAAGCCCTAAAACAACGAGGCGGCTGGCAGTCCAAACCTCCCTCTGCTGATGAGTCTGTGTTCCTGAAGGCCTTCGGGGCTCAGCCCTCCGCCTCCTGGGTGTCTCCGCCCTTTGACGAGCTCTTGGATTTGATCTGTCGAAGGGCGTGGGAACACCCAGACTCTGTGGAACCGGTGCCTGTTCGTCCGAACAAATTTCTCTCGGCACCCCCTGATACAGAGTTCCTAACTAAAGGTGTGGCTGTAGATGCTTTGGTGGTGGCATCTGCTACCCAGCAAGATGTAGCAGAGGCTTCTACGTCCGTCCATCCTCCTAATAAGGAGTCTAGGAGCATGGATCGGCACGAGCGCACCCTCAGTTCAGCGGCCTTTACACTGAGGTCCTTGAACTACCTTACGCACTTTACCAGATTTCAGAGGGATCTGATTAAGGAGCTATCCGATACCCTCTTGGGTAACCTGCCTGAGGAGCTGGCCCAGACGGTTGGCTCTCAGCTGGCTACAATGTCGTCTATTTCGAACTCATCCATGAGGCTCATTTCTTATGCGGCCGAAGGGGCGAGTAGAGCGGCAGGTGCGGGCATTGCTCTACAGAGACAAGCCTGGCTCCGCCTGTGTCATTTCGCGGAGGCCTTTAAGTCTTCATTTGCCGACGCCCCCTTTGATGGGTCCTCCCTGTTTGGACCCAAGGTAAAAGACACTCTAACCCGCTGTGAACAGGAGGGTAAGACTCTGACTGTCAGGGCACGATTTTCCACTCCCTTCGGCCTTATCCCAAGGCTAAAGAGGAGGGAAAATGTGGTTCAGAGATCTCAGAAGCCTTACCCCTCTCAGCAGGAGGGTTCCCCTTCCAGAGGCAGAGGAGGGGGAAATTCTTCCGGAAGATGCCGTCCCAGAGGCGGCAGAGGTCCTCGCAACGCTGGAGACTGCGAGTCCTTTCGTGGCTCTTCAGCCTTTCATAGTCCCTGAGGGATTGCCCGGCTGTGCTGCTCCGGAGCCAGTCGGGGGTCGTTTCTTGAAGCACCTAAAGGCCTGGGAAGGGATCACTCAGGACCGATGGGTGCTTCGGATTATTGCCGGAGGTTACTCCATCCCATTCTCTCACCCCCCCCCCTCAGTCCAAAAAATTCCTGGACCCGCCACCCAGTCAACGGGATACCGCAGCCCCAGAAGTTTCAAAGCTGCTGCAAAAAGGAGTCATCCAACCGGTCCCCGCAGACCAGATTGGATTAGGGACTTACTCAAGATTCTTTTTGGTGCCAAAAAAGACCGGGGACTTGAGGCCCATTTTGGATCTCAGCATCCTAAATCGTTCAGTCAGAAAGTCCAAGTTCCGAATGGTCACCCTACAAACCATTCTCCCATTGCTGAAGAAAGGTGTTTGGATGTGCTCCATAGATCTCAAGGACGCTTATTATCATATCATGGTACATCAAGCGTCCAGAAGACATCTGCGCTTCAGCCTAGGAGGCAGTCATTTTCAGTTCCGTGCGCTGCCCTTTGGTCTCACCACAGCCCCCAGGGTGTTCACCAAGTGTTTGGCAGTCGTGACTGCTCACCTGAGAAGTCTAGGATTCCAGGTGTTTCCGTATCTAGACGACTGGCTCCTAACTGCCACCTCCAAGCATCTACTTCTGCGGAGCCTACAAGCCACTATATCACTGGGCAATTCCCTTGGAATCACCTTCAATTGGCCAAAGTCTGTGTTGCGGCCATCTCAACGAATAAGATTCATAGGGGTAGAGATGGACTCGAACCAAATGCGAGTCTATCTACCTACAGACAGGATACAAACCATACAGGCTCAAGTTCGAGCCTTACTTCCCAGATCCAAAGCCCCAGCCAGAATGGTCCTGCAGCTATTGGGATCCATGTCCGCCACGGTTCTTCTAGTCCCCTTGGCAAGGTTGCACATGAGAATTCTCCAGTGGCTTCTCTCAGCTCAATGGTCCTTTCAGGAACTTCCCCTCAGTCACCTTGTATGGATCACGGAATCTTGCAGACGGGACCTTCGCTGGTGGCTAGTGCCCTCCAACTTGGATCAGGGACGACCCTTTGTTCTACCTCCTCCGGCGGCCACTTTGACCACGGATGCCTCCCAGACGGGGTGGGTGGGGCATTCCCTGGGCAGGTCAGTCCAAGGAAAATGGCATCCGGAAGAGACTTTGCTTCATATCAACATCTTGGAAATGAGGGCAGTACTTCTGTCCCTTCAAGCCCTTCACGATTATCTCCCTCAGGGTGTAATTGCTGTTCACTCAGACAACATGTCAGTTGTTTGGTACCTGAACAAACAGGGAGGGACCAGATCCTATCCTCTTTGCAGAGAAGCCATGAGAGTTTGGGAATGGGCAGTCTCGACCAAACGATTCCTAGTGGCTACTCACATACCGGGCAAGTCCAGTGTGATAGCCGACAGATTGAGCAGGACCATCCTCTCCCCTCACGAATGGTCTCTGAATATGACAGTGGCAAGTCAGATTTTCAGCGAATGGGGAGTTCCGTGTTGCGATCTCTTCGTGACTCCTCTGAATGCGAAGTGCAAAGAATTCTTCTCCCTAACCCCGGCTCCGGGGGAGAGCCCCATGGACGCATTAGTCCATCCTTGGCCCACCGGCTTGCTTTTATGCCTTCCCTCCAGTTCCTCTCCTTCCCAGAGTGATTCAAAAGGCATCTCTCTTGGGGAGCAAAATGATCTTAATTGCTCCTTACTACTGGCCTCGTCAAGTGTGGTTCCCCTATCTTCGGAAACATGCCTTGGAGGGTCCTTGGTTCCTGAATCAGATCCCAGACCTACTGGTTCATCAGTCGGGACTATTCCACCAGTCCCTACACACCTTAAAATTGACAGCTTGGCTCCTCCTCTTCTGACGATAGTCAGGAGTCATACATTAGATCCAGATGTTGTACGCATATTATCTTCAGCCCATAAGTCTGCTGCAAAGAAACTGTATTCTAGCAAATGGAAAAGATTTGCTATTTGGGCTCAACTCCGGGGCCTGGACCCCATTTCTATTCCTGTGGCAGAAGTACTAAAATTTCTGACTTCTCTTTTCAATCATGGCTCTTCAGTTTCTACCATCAAGGTACAATTGGCAGCAATTTCTAATTTTCACGAATCCATAGCCCCACCTTTAATGAGCAATAGATTGTGTAAGATCTTCTTGAAAGGTGCTGCTCTGTTAAGACCTCCGATTTCTCATCCTGCACCTCCATGGGATCTCGATATAGTGTTACGCGCCTTGACTTCTTTCCCCTTTGAACCGGCAGCTACATGTGATCTAAAGTTTCTATCATGGAAGACAGCTTTTCTGGTGGCGATTACTTCCGCCAGAAGAGTTTCAGAGCTTCAAGCCTTGTCAGTAAAACCCCCTTACTTGGTTTTTCACAAAGACAGAGTGTCCCTCAGACCAAATCCTTCCTTTGTCCCTAAAGTTTGTTCTACTTTCTGCTTACAGCAATCGTTAGAGCTTCCAGTTTTTTTCCCAAAATACTCTAACAAAGCGGAGTTCATATTCCACACACTAGATGTCCACAGACAGTTACGTTTTTATTTAAACAGGACCAAACAATCTAGGAAAACAGATCAGTTGTTTGTATCCTTTGCAGATAACAGATTGGGCAACGCGGTCACAAAGGTCACTATTGCCAAATGGATCAGAGACTGTATTAATCAAGCTTATTTTTATTCTAACAAAGAGCTTACCACTCCTGTCAAGGCTCATTCTACAAGGGCTATGGCTACTTCGATAGCATTTCATTCTAAGCTTGCTATTAGTGACATTTGTGCTGCAGCTACATGGTCTTCCCCGCACACCTTCATTTCCCACTACAAATTAGATGTGGCATCTAGAGGACGAGCTTCATTTGGTTCCACAGTGCTCAGGAGTGTTTTCCAATGAGCCACCCGGGATTTAGGTGCTAGGGACGCTGTCCCATCAGTACAGAATGTAGGCGAGATAGGATCACATAACATCTTTTAGTTATGTACTCACCATAACTTCAGATGTTTGGGATCCATCTTGCCTACATTCCTAATACCCACCCTCCTTCCCCCATCCTTGGAGATCAGAGGATATCAGAAGGTCCGAATCCTGTTGTTTCATCTTGAAACATCTAACAATGTTATATAATCAAGTTGTGCATGTGTGCATGAATGTGGACAAACAAGATCTGGGGGATTAGTGGTGGTGCATCCTGGGATAAAGATAGCTCAGCCAATAAGAGGCCTCACTCTATAGCATAAGCGTGCCGAGTCGGAGCCGAGGGATCGGCTCCGAACCCATTGGTACAGAATGTAGGCGAGATGGATCCCAAACATCTGAAGTTATGGTGAGTACATAACTAAAAGGTTTCAGAGCTTCAAGCTTTGTCTGTAAAACCTCCGTACTTGGTTTTTCACAAAGATAGAGTATCTCTCAGGCCAAATCCATCATTTGTCCCGAAAGTTTGTTCCAGTTTATGCCTACAACAGTCATTAGAACTTCCAGTCTTCTTTCCGAAGTATTCTAACAAAGCGGAATACATATTCCACACATTAGATGTCCACAGGCAATTGCGTTTTTATTTAGATAGGACCAAACAAACAAGAAAAACAGATCAGTTGTTTGTATCCTTTTCAGACAATAAATTGGGCAAAGCCGTCACAAAGGTCACTATTGCCAAATGGATCAGGGACTGTATTACTCAAGCTTATTCTTCTTCTAATATACAGCTTACCACCTCTGTCAAAGCTCATTCTACAAGAGCTATGGCTACCTCAATAGCATTCCATTCTAAGCTTGCCATTAGTGACATTTGTGCTGCGGCTACGTGGTCTTCCCCGCACACTTTCATTTCTCACTACAAATTGGATGTGGCATCTAGAGGACGAGCTTCATTTGGTTCCACAGTGCTCAGGAGTGTTTCCAGTGAGCCACCCAGGATTTAGGTGCTAGGGACGCTGTCCCATCAGTACTGAATGTAGGTGAGATAGGATCACATAACATCTTTTAGTTATGAACTTACCATAACTTTAGATGTTTGGGATCCATCTCGCCTACATTCCCAATAACCCACCCTCCTTCCCCCTTCCTTGGAGATCAGAGGATATCAGAAGGTCCGAATCCTGTTGTTTCATCTTGAAACATCTGGCAATGTTATATAAACAAGTTGTGTATGTGTGCATGAATGTGGACAAACAAGATCTGGGGGATTAGTGGTGGTGCATCCTGGGATAAGAAATAGCTCAGCCAATAAGAGGCCTCGCTCTATAGCATAGCGTGCCGAGTCGGAGCCGAGGGATCAGCTCCGAGCCCATCAGTACTGAATGTAGGCGAGTTGGATCCCAAACATCTAAAGTTATGGTAAGTACATAACTAAAAGTTACAGGCCTTGGGATACACAGTCAACATCCAGAAGTCAAGACTAGTGCCATCCCAAAGGATAACATTTTTGGGTGTGGATCTGGACACAATAACTCAGATGGCTTTTCTCACAGAAGAAAAACAAAAGCAACTCCCAGTCTACTTCATGGCTTTGACAAGACAAGCTCAGCTTACTGCAAGGAATGTCCTGCAGGCCCTGGGTTACATGGCATCCTGCATAATCTTGATCCCGCATGCCAGGCTGCATATGAGGAAATTACAATGGTACCTAAGGAATGTATGGTCTCAACACAGGCACAGTCTAGAAACCATGATACCAATCATTCCATGCCTGAAAAAGGAATTCCTGTGGTGGGCTCAGGCCTGCCAGTCCAACAGAAGGTTGCCTTTCAACAAACCACGACCAATGCAGACCATCACCACGGACGCCTCAGACCTAGGATGGGGAGCACACATGGAGGACAAGTGTGTCCAAGGCCTATGGTCTCAAGACCAGCTGAACTTGCACATAAACCTAAAGGAGATGCTGGCAGTGAAGTATGCAATCGAGGCATTCAAATCATTCCTCCAGCAAGGACATCTGCTGATAAGGACAGACAATACCACAGTCATGTGGTACATAAACAAACAGGGAGGCACGCATTCCTATCCTCTATGCCGGATGGCAATGGATCTGTGGAACCTAGGCCTGAATCTCAACATCCAGCTGCAGGCCAACTTCGTACCAGGAAAAGAGAATTCACTAGCAGACAGCTTAAGCAGAACTACCACGGATGCTCACGAATGGATGCTGCATCCAGACATCTTCAAACTCATAACAAGCAAATGGGGAATGCCAGAGATAGACCTGTTAGCCTCCCCACTCAACCACCAACTGAAGAAATTCTGCTCAAGGGTATACCACCCACATGCCTGGAGGGTGGACTCTCTCTCAGCTGGAATGCCCTAACAGTGTATGCATTTCCACCTCTCCCATTGATGTACAAAGTTCTACTGAAGATCAGGGAGGAACAGCCAAAGGTGATACTAATAGCTCCAGACTAGCCAAGGCAGCACTGGTATCCGCTACTGAGAAGCATGTCTCGGGCAAACTCATGGCCTCTACCCCTATGGCCTCTTCTAACGCAGAACAACTTCAAGACCCTGCATCCAAACTTGAAAACACTGCAGCTAACTGCCTGGAAAATTGTTTAAAGCAAAACCGAACTGTCTTATCTCAGAGGGTCAAGGACATTATCCTGGAGGCTCGCAGACCCTCCACAAGGAAGACATACTCAGCTAAATGGAAGAGATTCCTCATTTGGAGCACATCAAAGGATACAGATGTCACACTGGCAAACCTAGCACACATCCTAGAATACTTAGCAGAACTGTTTCACAATGGCCTGTCCTATTCTTCCATTAAGATTCATGCTTCAGCAATTTCAGCAGAGTACAACATGGGTCCTCCTATCTTCTCTCACCCTCTCCTCAGACAATTTTTAAGAGGGATCAAAAATGTAAAACCTCCAAGGAGACCCCCTCTGCCTGCATGGGATCTCAATTTTGTGCTGGAAAAATTAACACTACCCCCTTTTGAACCAGCAGCATCAGCAGACTTACAGTTCTTATCTTGGAAAACTGCTTTCCTTCTGGCAATCACTTCAGCAAGAAGAGTATCCGAGTTACAGGCACTAATGGCAGTGCAGCCTTTCCTTATTTTTCACCAGGATAGAGTGTCTCTGAGAACCAATCCTACTTTCATGCCAAAGGTGGTATCCAGGGTGTCCTAGAACCAAGCTATTCATTTGCCTACGTTCTTCCCTAACCCACAGAACAAGGGGGATAAACTATTGCACACCTTGGATGTACACAGACAACTACTCTACTATCTGGACAGAACTAAAACCAGCAGAAAAACTTACCAACTTTTTGTAGCATATGCAACTGGAGTGCAAGGAAAAGCAATTTTCAAACAGACAATTTCAAAATGGATAGGAAATTGCATTCGTTTTTGCTACTCTTTTCATGGAAAGACAGCTCCTGAAAATATCAGGCCTCACTCCACAAGAGCCACAGCCACCACTACAGCTTTCCTACGAGGGGTGGCTATCAAGGACATTTTAGAAGCTGCTACTTGGAGCTCCGTGCATACATTTGCCAAGCATTACAATCTACCTTTATACTCCAGATCCCGAGCAGGTTTTGCAACTGCAGTTTTACAGGGGATCTTCACTACACCATCCTTATCTTAGTACCTCCTCCCCCAGTTTGGCTATGGTATTCTACCCATATGTTATGACTGCAGATGCATCCTTGAAGGACATAGTACAGTTTTGTACCTACCATAAATGTAGATGTCCGATAGGTATGCATCTGCAGTCAGGATTACCCACCCTCCTTCCCCTCTGTGGTATTCCTAGGGTGCTTACCCCTCTTTCAGCTAGCTGGGGATATATATATATATAATGTATTGTTTGCTACTGTTTGGAATTTTACAACATTTATCCAAATTTAGCCTTCCTAGAGGGCACCTGGCATCTGGGGCAAGAAACACTGAGGAAAATGGCGTCGGCTGATGCCTTTATACCCCAGAAGCTCTGACGTCGGGGAAAGTGCGACATCAGCCGAGGCCAGACCCAGACTTTGGAATCCGGCCGACCGAAGGGCTGCCTGAGGCAGGACAACCCATATGTTATGACTGCAGATGCATCCTTGAAGGACATCTGAGCTTTGCTGTGTCAGGTTCATTCCGACATCCTCTGAAGTGAAGAATCTGTGAACTTGAGGAAGGTCTCTGAGAAGTAGATTTTGCAGGTAAAGCTTTGTTATGACTGCAGATGCATACCTATCGGACATCTACATTTATGGTAGGTACAAAACTGTACTTTACATTTTTTGGATTAATATTGCACACTAAAGTTTCTTCTTTCTACAAATACTTCATACTAGTTATCCTGTTGGTTGTGTGACTTGTGTACAGGGTACTGTCTGTTGCTTGTTTTCACTTTGGGCTGATGTTCTCTGTGTTTCACTGTTGCAGTCATCACATTTGGGTTATCTGCTTGCAGTAGCCCTCAGTCGGCCTGATTAACAAAGTCTTTGGTCCTGTGTTGGTTGCTGTCTCTTCTTCCGTGACATCAGGTTGTCAGGGGTATAAAACATGCTGCCGACGCCATTACATCAGTCTTTTTTGCCATGCGGTGCCCGAAGCTGAAGCAGTTCGCAAGTGCCGGTCGGCCGACTCCTGAAATTTTCGTTTGAGTTTCAAAACCGAAGTCTTCAACTAAAAGCCAAGTACCCCGTTGGGGAAATCTTTTTCTTGCTTTAAACCGATGTCAGTAAAAGTAAATAATTGCATTTCTTGTGGAAAGCAAATACCTCATAACTATTTTCATTTGTACTGTATTCCTTGCCTAGGCCCTGACCAAGATGTACCGTGCTGTAGGTTTTGTTCCTTACTTATACCACAAACTATCTGTCGTCTGTATATTTTCGCTTCTAAATATTTTAGTGCTCTGTTCAGTTATCCTGATATGTCTTGGGTAAACCGTCCGACTACAGACATTCCGAAAAAACGCAAAGATAGATAGAGACAGGCCGCCTAGGTCCAAAGCTGCCGATGATGCTTCTCCTAAGCCAGTCGCCAGTTCACTTTAGATTTGCAGGCCTCTACTGAGACCCATTCAGAGTCCGGTATGCCGCGCGATGCTTAAACTGTGGATGTCTGTACCTTGGATGGGTCCGGTGCTGCTGTGCAGGCACTGGCTTTTGAGGGTGTATTCAGGCCTACTAACTTGCATATTAAACAGACGCCATCTTCTTCTTCAAGGCCTAAATCTGGAACCATGCCTAGAAAACTGACGCCCAGACCACATGGTCAGGCCTCTATGCCTAAAAAACAAATAAGATTGGCCGAAGACCTTATTACTTTAATCAGGAGAAGCCATCCTTCCCCCTCTGAGACTTAGGACTGAGTTTGATTGATACTTCTGACCAGGATTCTGAAATTTGTTGCCTCTGATGACCAGGATTTACCCATATTTACCTATGAGGATTCTGATGCTGAGGACTCTATTCCCTCTGCTCCCCCCCCCCCCCCCCCAGAGGATTTCTCTTTTGGTGAAACTTTGCATACTCTCAGGGAGCATTTTCATTGGGAGAGTCAGGATTTTTCTGATTCTAAAAAGAGGCTTAGGGATTTCTTACTCCTGCCCCAGCACAGGCCTTTAGCCATACCTCCTGTACTAGACATTGTTGATGCTTTTTCAGAATCTAGTTTGGCCGTTGACTCTCTACTTCCTGCTCCCAGAAAACCTGATAGATATTGCAGGATTCCTGACTCTCACAAGTTCCTTTTCAAAAATCCTACTGCGGATCCTGAAACCATTTCACAGGGACCCAAGGGCATTAAAGCTACTATTGCCAAAAATCCTACCCCCTCCGATAGAGACTCCAGAGTGCTGGATAGATGGGGTAAGAAGGTATACACTTCAAAGAACTGGGAACTCATTACCCAGGACAAATGGGTTTTAAATAGTGTCCCAAGGATACAGATTTCACTTCCACATGTTACCAACTCCAAGTGGCTGGACGGATCTACCTCCAAATCAGTGGGCTGAGGCCCAAAAGCAAGTACTCTCCCTCTTAAGCATAGGGGCTATTCATCTGGTACCAGAAGAGGAAAAGGGGCAAGGTTTCTACTAGAGACTTTTCCTGGTACCCAGAAAAGACAATTCATGGCGTGCTATCCTGGACCTGTCTATTGTAAACACCTTTTTGGTGATTCCAAAATTCAAGATGCTGACTCTTCACCAGTTGCTTCCTATGCTAGGCAAAGACGCCTGGTTGGCAACACTAGATTTAAAGGAAGCATACCTGCACATCCCAATCAGGGAATCTTGTAGAAGATTCCTACGCTTCAAAACAGTCTGCACGCACTATCGGTTCTCTGCACTGCCCTTTGGCTTATCTACTGCGCCCAGGGTATTCACAAAGTGCCTAGCTCCAGTCATTGCATTTTGCAGGCAAAGAAATATTCAAATATACCCATACCTGGACGATTGTCTAATTCAGGCAGAAAGCCAGGACATACTTTTGAATCATCTGGTCTTTGTACAAAGGGTACTAACTTGTCTGGGGTACACCATAAACAAAAAGAAATCTCACCTGGTACCCTGTCAACAAATTATATTCCTGGGGGCAAGCTTGAATACAACTTCTTAGATGGCTTTCCTCACACCAGAGAAACAAATTAATTTGACAACCTACTTCAAGAAAGTGGCCAGAAAAACCCTGCTTATCTGCAAAACAAATACTGCAAGCCTTGGGGTTCATGGCCTCCTGCATTCTTCTAATTCCTTATGCAAGACTGCATATGAGGAAACTACAATGGTATCTAAAAAGCCTATGGTGTCAACATTTTCAGGACCTAGAAGCAATGATTCCTGTCATGTCTTGCTTACGCCTAGAGTTCCTTTGGTGAGCAGAGTGCTGCCACCAAAGTAAGGGACTACCGTTCACACTACCCCCTGCCGCCCAAACCCTAACAGATGCATCAGACTATGCAGGGGGGGGTGCACACCTGGCAGGGAAGTGCATTCAGGGCAAATGGAACCCAAGTCAAATGCACCTGCATATCAATCAAAAAGAAATGTTAACTGTACAGAATGCTCTGACAGCTTTCAAGGACTACATTCTTCTAGGAGAATTAATGTTAGACTGTCAACACCACTGTTGTGGTACATAAACAAGCAGGGGGGGGTACACATTCTTACCCCCCCCCTGCCGACTAGCCATGGCATTGTGGAACACAGCCTTGAGCTACCAAGTGCATCTACAAGCTCAGTTCCTGCCAGGAAAACTAAACACACTGGCTGACGAACTAAGCAGAAACCTCATGGACCCACACGAGTGGAAGCTGAAACCAAGGATTTTCAACATGTTGACAAGCAAATGGGGAAGCCCAGATATAGACCTCTTTGCCTCCCACCAGTACTGTCAATTGGACAAATTTTGCACAAGGACTCCCCACAGACAAGCTTGTAAAATGGATGCTCTGTCCTTCAGCTGGAAAAAACTTTCAATTTATGCCTTTCTCATCTGCCTCTGCTTTCCAAAGTACTACTGAAGATCAAATGACAAACCAAAGACGATTTTGATTGCACCAGACTGGCCACGCCAAAACTGGTGTACCCCCTCTTTTGCAGTGTGTCATTGTTGGCCCCATGGCACCTGCCTCAGAGTCCTACCCTGCTGTCTCAACAGGTGAACCAGATTCTGCACCCTCAGCTTCAAACTCTGAACCTAGCAGCCTGGCTAATTACGTAATCTCTCCTTTACCATCCCTGAGTAAACCAGTGATTGATGTCATTTTAGTGACTATGAGGCCTAGTACGAGAAAATCTTATGCTGAAAAATGGAAAAGATTCTGTGCCTGAAACCAGTCTCAAGGGATGAACACAGCAGTGCCCAGTTTACCTCTGATTCTACAATACTTAACTGAGATGCTTCACAAGGGCCTGTCTTTTTCCTCAGTAAAAATTCACTCCTCAGCCATTTAAGCTCATTGTAACACAGAACCTCCCCTCTTCTCTCATCCACTACTCAAGCAGATGTTCATCGTGCTATGCTGCTGCAGTCATCACACTTGGGTTATCCTGCCGTCAGCCGGTCCCGCAGTTGGCCTGAATTCCAAAGCCTTGGTCCGGCGTCTGTTGTCGTCGCTTCTTCCCTGACGTCAGTGTGGCAGGGGTATAAAAGAGGCAGCCGACGCCATTTTCCCCAGTCTTTCTTGCCGCGCGGTGCCTGAAGCAGAAGCAGTTCGCAAGTGCCAGTCGGCCAGCTCCTGAGATTTTCGAACAGAATTTCAGCCCAAGTCTTCTATAAAGCTAAGTACCCCGTTGGGGAAACTTTTCTTGCCTCTGACCGATGTCAGACAAAGTTAATAATTGTATTTCTTGTGGGAAACAAATACCTCATAAGGATTTTCATTCTTATTGTATTCCTTGCCTAGGCCCAGACCACAACGTTTCTGGTTGTCGGTTTTGCGTTAGGTTAAATAAACGCACTATTAAGTGTCGGGCTGATACCGCCCGACATTATTTTGGCAGAAAATTCAACTACATTATGTAGTTGGAAACTCCGACAACCGCTATGTTTAAAAAACGCAAGGACAAAGACCGGCAGCCTAGACCAGATACCGAGGTCTTTGTTAGGCCTGCCGCCAGATCTTCGGTATTCAGTGAGGCGCCTATGCAGCCCCTGACTACCGCAGATTTAGAAAATACAACTACCTGTCAGTCAGAATCTACTGGGCCATTGGAGCCGGTTCCTCCTCAACTCATGGACGCCAGCGCTGGCGGCGATCCGGAGACTATGGACAGGCCTTCGGTTTTAGAAGGCGTCTTTAAACCGACTACTCTCTCCATTAAGTCATACGCTAAGCTTCCAAAGGTTAAGAAACCGGGTCCACAGACTCCCACACAGGCCCCTATGCCTAAAAAACAGATGCTCAAAATGGCGGAGGACCTGATTACCCTTATCAGAGGTTCCCAGCCCCCTCCTGACAAATGGCCTAGACTGGAGGAAGATTTACCTCCTTCTGACCAGGAATCCATTTCCTCAGCAGACTCTGAGGAACAGGATTACCCCTTCCGTTTCTATGAAGACTCAGATGCTGAGGAGTCTATTCCCTCTGTTTCCCCCCCTGAAGACTTCTCTTTTGGGGAAACCCTGCACACCATGAGAGAGCCACTGGGAAGGACAAGATTACTCTGACTCTAAGAAAAGACTCCATGAGTTTCTTCTTCTACCTCAGCATAGACCCCTAGCAATTCCTCCTGTTTTAGACATTCTGGATGATGTCTACACTGAATCCAGTCTAAATCCAGATTCCTTACCTCCAGCACCACCTAAACCAGACAGATACTATAGAGTCCCTGACTCTCAAGTTTTTTTATATAAAAGCCCTGCTGCAGACCCAGAAACCATTTCCCAGGGTCCCAAAGGGGTTAAGGCCTCTACTGCTAAGAATCCATTACCTGCGGAAAGAGATTCCAGGGCATTAGAAAGATGGGGGAAAAAAGTGTATACCTCTGCCACTTTGGCCATGAGGGCATTAAACTGCCAATTCCACATGATTAAATACCAGCAGTAATTGCTTACTCAGTTAAAACAGAAAATGATCCCTCAAACAGATCAACTAGATTTCAAAGGGATGCAAGATTTGTTGCATGCAGCAGAACAAGTGGGAAAACATACCTTGCAGTGTGGTTTTGATTCTTTGGAGGCCTCGTGTAGAGCAGCAGTCACAAGGTCTGTAATACGTAGACATGCTTGGCTAAAAGAGTAGACCTTACCAGAACATGTCAGTGCAAAGTTACTGGATGCTCCACTGCAAAAGGATGCGTTATTTGGTGTCAAAGCAGAGGAAATTTTATAGAAGATGGAAGAAAAGGCAAAATCAATGCAAACAGTTAAAGATTTTTTACAGGTACAACCTCCTCGCTTCAGCAGAAACTGGCCATCAAAAAAATGGTCCTTTCCTGCTTCAGACAGACCCCAAAGGGGCAGGTACAGACGCCCTAGGGGCAGAGGCCAGGCACAAGGTACCTTCAGGCCTAGACAATGGCAAACAACAACTCAGAGGGGGAGACGACAAATCTCAACCCTTCAGAAAACAAACTCAATGACTTTCCTCTTAGCCTGCCAAGCAAAATTGCCCAGGCAGCACCTCTAGGAGGAAAACTGACTCTCTTCCCACAAAATTGGCACATAAAGGACAAATGGGTTCTGGATATTATTACCCGAGGCTACAAATTTCATTTTCACACTTTACCAGGGATGAGAGGCATGCCAAATCTGCCAACAAACCAATGGGCAGAGGCACAAAAGCAAATTTCAGCTCTCATGAACATGAAAGCAATTCAAAAGGTACCTGCAAAAGAGCAAGGTCAAGGATTTTACTCAAGACTGTTTCTAGTACCAAGAAATGACGAAGCCTGGAGACCCATCTTAGACCTTTCAATTCTAAACACGTACCTGGACATTCCCAAATTCAAAATTCTAACACTACAGCAGCTTCTTCCCATGCTGGGCAGGAGTCTTGGCTGGTAACGTTGGACCTCCAAGAGGCATACCTGCATGTCCCTATCAGATAAGATTGCAGAAGATACCAAAGATTTTTGGCAGGCACAACGCATTATCAATTCTCTGCATTGCCCTTTGGCTTATCTACTGCGCCCAGAGTATTCACGAAATGCCTGGTATCGGTAATTGCATACTGCAGACAGCGAGGAATACAAATTTATCCATATCTGGACGACTGCCTGATCCAAGCGGACAGCAAAGACATCCTACTACAGCATCTGGCATTTGTAACAAAGTTGCTAAGTTGCCTAGGGTACACAGTAAACAAAACGAAGTCAAAACTACTACCCTCACAAGAAATAATTTTCCTGGGTGCCAGCTTGAATACAACGGCCCAGATGGCTTACCTCACGCCAGGCAAGCAAAAACAACTGGCTCAGTACTCCAAAAAGATGGCAACTTCTACCCAGCTCACTGCAAGGAAATTCCTGCAGGCATTGGGGTACATGGCATCCTGCATTCAACTAATTGCATATGCAAGGCTGCATATGAGAAAACTACAATGATACCTAAAAAGTGTATGGTCCCAACACAGACACAGCCTCGAAGCAAGTATGACTCTCATTCCCTGCCTTCAGAAAGAGTTTCTATGGTGGGCTCAAGCATGCCAAACAAACAATGGCCTTCCTTTTGTCTCACCTCCAGCAAACCAAACCTTGACAACAGATTCATCAGACTACGCCTGGGGTGCACACATGGCAGGACAATGCATACAGGGCAAATGGTCTGCAAACCAAAGGCAACTATACATCATTCAAAATTAGATGCTAGCTGTAAAAAAATGCACTAACAGCCTTTGAGGACCTCTTGCATCCAGGACAATTTCTAATAAGGACGGACAACACCACAGTTATGTGGTACATAAACAAACAAGGAGGAACGCACTCCTACCCACTATGCAGACAGGCAATGGACTTGTGGAACACAGCATTAACTTACCAAGTACAACTGCAAGCACAATTCCTGCCAAGAAAAGAAAACATTTTGGCAGACAAATTGAGCAGAAATTTGACAGACCCTCACGAGTGGAGACTACACCCACAAGTATTCTCAATGATAACTCAAAGGTGGGGACCACCAGACATAGATCTGTTTGCCTCAACCAACAATTGCCAGCTACAAATATTTTGCACAAGGACTTATCCCCTGGCCTGGAAAGTGGATGCCCTATCATTCAGTTGGACAGCATTGTCAGTCTACGCCTTCCCAGCTCTGCCTCTACTGACCCAGGTATTACTGAAAGCCAGATCAGAGAGACCACAGATGATCCTCATTGCTCCGGACTGGCCATGTCAACACTGGTACCCACTACTACGAAACTTGACTCGCAGCCCTCCATGGATCTTACCTCAATTCCCTCTGCTGTTAACCCAACAAAACTCTCAGATCCTTCACAGTCAACTCAGGACCTTAAATCTAGCTGCATGGAAAATACCTTAAATTATCAAACACTTCTCTCAAAGGACGTCCTGAATGTCATTTTGGAGGCCAGAAGGCCCAGCACCAGAAAAACTTACTTAGACAAATGGAAAAGATTTTGTGTATGGAGCCAGGCCAGAAGCCTAAATCCTGGCATCCCAAATATTCCGCACATACTCCAATATCTGAGATGCTACACAAAGGCCTTTCTTTCTCATCTATAAAGATCCATGCTTCAGCCATTTCAGCTCAGTATGATACGGTTCCTCCCATTTTCTCTCATCCTTTGCTAAGGCAGTTTCTCAGAGGGGCAAAAAATATATGACCCCCCAGAAAACCACCAACTCCAACTTGGGATCTAAATTTTGTTCTGGAAAAGTTAACACTTCATCCTTTCGAGCCAGCCTTTTCAGCAGAGCTTCAATACTTGTCATGGAAGACAGCCCTGCTGCTGGCTATCACCTCAGCACGCAGAGTCTCAGAACTGCAGGCACTTATGGCAGTGGAACCTTTCATCATTTTCCATCAGGACAGAGTATCTTTATGCACCAACCCTTCCTTCATGCCAAAGGTAGTATCCAGTGTGGCTCTCAGTCAGACCATACACTTGCCCACCTTTTATCCAAACCCACAGAATAAAGGAGAAAGACTCCTTCACTCTTTGGACATTCACAGACAGTTGCGTTACTATTTGGACAAGGCAAAGGCCTTCAGAAAATCTGACCAACTCCTTGTATCCTATGCACCAGGCTCAGAAGGAAAGGCTATTTCAAAACAGACCATCTCCAAATGGATAGCACATTGCATCCACTTTTGCTACTCACACCACGGGAAAGCAGTGCCTGCTAGTATTAGGTCTCACTCTACCAGGGCTACAGCAACCTCAGCAGCCTTCCTCCGAGGAGTCCCAACAAAGGACATTCTGGAGGCAGCTACCCGGAGTTCAGTGCACACCTTCACCAAGCATTACCACCTTCCTCTATACTCAAAAACCAGAGCCAGGTTTGCCACTGCAGTTCTGCAGGGCATCTTAGCTGCACCTAACCCAGTTTAGCTCCTACCACCCAACCATAGCTTTGGGACTCTACCCAAGTGTGATGACTGCAGCAGCATAGCACGATGAACATAGTACAGTTTTGTACCTACCATAAATGTAGATGTTAGAGTGGTTATGCTGCTGCAGTCCAGGTTACCCTCCCTCCCTCCATCCCCTCTACCTAACAAGGCTTTTCTTATGCCTCCATGTACTTCAACCTTTGGGATGCATGTCTATATGGTGTATTTGCTTACAACTAGTACCATTGTTTTGCACTAAGGTATGTTTTGCAAGCTTCTTATTTTGCCTTCTTAGTTTGGGACACCTGACATCTGGGGCAAGAAAAACTGAAGAAAATGGCGTTGGCTGCCTCTTTTATACCCCTGCCGCACTGACGTCAGGGAAGAAGCGACGACAACCGACGCCGGACCAAGGCGTTGGAATTCAGGCCAACTGCGGGACCGCCTGACGGCAGGATAACCCAAGTGTGATGACTGCAGCAGCATAACCACTCGAACATCTACATTTATGGTAGGTACAAAACTGTACTTTCCTCAGAGGGGCCAAAAATCTAAGACCACCCAGGAGAGCTCCAACTCCAGCCTGGGACCTTAACTTTGCATTGAAGAATCTCACGCTTCCTCCTTTCAAGCCAGCTGCTACTGCAGACTTAAAATTCCTTTCTTGAAAAACAGCTTTCCTCTTACCCTTCTTGCTGAAGTGATTGTTATCTGAATTACAGGCTGTTATGACAGTGGAGCCTTTCATAGTCTTTCATGCGGACAGGGTGTCCCTCAGGAACAATCCCTCTTTCATGTCCAAGATGGTATCCAGTGTGGCCCTTAATCAGTCCATTAATTTGCCTACCTTCTTTCCTAATCCACAGAACAAAGGGGAACGGATTCTGCACTCCTTAGATGTGCACAGACAACTTAGATTCTACTTGGACAGGACTAAACCTCAAAGGAAATCTGAACTGCTTGTGGCATTTGCTTCAGGGACAGAGGGGAAGGCCATTTCAAAGCAATCCATTTCTAAATGGATAGGCCATTGCATTTATTTCTGTGATAAGCACCATGGAAAACCTATCCCACAGGGGATCAGACCCTGTTCAACCAGGGCTGCATCTACCTCTGCAACCTTTCTCAGAGGCGTACCTACCAGGGGACATCCTAGAAGTTGCTACCTGGAGTTCTGTACATACTATCACCAAGCATTACCATTTGCTAATTTTTTGTAAATCCAGAGCTGGCTTTGCCACTGCAGTTTTGCAGGGCCTTATAGGTTCATAGGTAGGTACTAAGCTATTGACCCGAGTGCCTATATAAGCCTAGCAAAAGGTACCCTGGCTTTCGCCACCCAAGAAAATTATTTTCCTTTGCCCCTGTCGAGCAGAGCTACAGAAGTGATCCCCAGGGTGAATTTCCTATTTCCCATCCAATCATCAAGATTTTTCTTGAAGAGTGCTAATGAGGAGCTGTTTGAAATAGGTAGTCTGTTCCAGAGTATGGGAAGTCTCTGGGGCAGGAATCTATCCCTCCAGCATGTTCTGTTTACTGTGGTGACAAGGTTTAGGTCCCTACAGCATGTAGCTGAAAGGGATTGGGATTTCTTGGTGGAGCATGTCAAACAGCTCTGGGTTTGATATAGCTTTGTATGTTGGGCAGAGATCGCCTCTGAGTAGGCGATATGCGACGGAGTAAAGCTGGAGTTTTTTTACACGCTCTGCGTAGGGCATCTGTTTGAGGCCAGTAATCCTCTTTGTGTGAGGTATTTCTGTGGCCTCTCCAGTTGTTGACGTCTTGTGAGGTACATACCAAAAGGGGCACTGTACTCTATAATGGCTCTAATGAGTGATAAGCAGAGGGGAACAATGACCTCTCTTTTTTCTGGATGAGAAACCATTTGTGATGAGGTGTGCTATGTAGAAGGATTTCCTGACCACTGTGGCGATATGATCATCAAAGAAAAGACTGCTGTCCACCTGTGTCCCAAGGTCTCATCACACTTTCGGTGTTAAGTAGATTACCACATATGTGGTAGTTCATGGGTACAGAGTTTTTACCAAAGGGGATGACTATGCACTTTTTGGCATTGAGCTTCAGGCCATGGCTTTGACACCAGGCATCTGTCTCAGTGAGGCCATGGCTTTGACACTAGGCATCTGTCTCAGTGAGGCCCTTTTGTAGGATGTCCACATCATTAGGAGTTTCGATTATGACTCTCAGTTTGCAGTCATCACTACCACCTACCTCTCTACTCCAAATCCAGAGCAGGCTTTGCCACTGCAGTTCTGCAGGCTTGTTAGCCTTGCAAATCCAATCTAGACCCAGCCACCCAACCTCAGCTTTGGGATTCTACCCAAGTGTAATGACTGCAACAGTGAAACATGATGAACATAGTACAGTTGTGTACCTACCATAAATGTAGATGTTCGAGTGTATTCACTGTTGCAGTCCAGGTTACCCACCCACCACCCCCCTTCTTTTCTGGGACTTATCTGTACTTCTCTATCCTATACAACCTATGTGGTGTATTTGTTTGTAGATGAAGGCATTGTTTATTTTAGTGCATGCTTTTATAAGCAATGTTTTTTAGCCTACCTTTTTGTGGCACCTGACATCTGGAACAAGAAAAACTGAAGAAAATGGCATTGGCTGCATCTTTTATACCCCTGACGCACTGACGTCAGGGAAGAGGTGACAGCAACAGATGCCGGACCAGGACTTTGGAATTCAGGCCGACTGCAGGTAGCCTGCCAGCAGGATAACACACGTGTAATGACTGCAACAGTGAATACACTCGAACATCTACGTTTATGGTAGGTACACAACTGTACTTTTACAATAACCTCCTCCGGTCTTTGGGTTCTGACTACTGCTCCGATCTTTTTTATAACCCCTTCTATCGAGAGATCTGGGAGCCGACGCTCCCTCGTCTGCTTTGAGGGGTGAGTGGCATTGGACCCTTGTCCGACCCTACTCTTCCTCTCAGAGATTTGGCGCAGGTCAGCTCAGCTCCTACATCTGTCTTGGAGCCGATGCCCTCGGTTCAGAGGAAGTCGCCGGCTTCTTCGGAGCCAGAGTGTCTTTCGGGTCAGGACCGTGATGCCTTCAAGGTGATGAGGAGCTTGCTGTCTGCTGAGACAGCTCCACCCTCTGCTCCATTGGCGTCTTTGCCTTCGGTGCCGATGTCCGCCTCTGAACCTCCCCTCTGCCCCAAGCATAGGGAACCTATGCTCTAGGACTCCATTGGGCGATCCCACCTTTTCTGAAATCTCCCCTGAGCATCCTTCGGAGGAGGTCCCTTGGAAGAGGACTTGCAAGAGGAAGCATGTGGACTCCCCTGAGTGCTTGACATCAGACACACTTGGATGACCCAGAAGGGTCCCTACGATCCCCCTCTGAAGAGGTCTCGCTTTCAGACATTTTTGAAATCCGTAGACAGAGGGGTGACTGGAAGTCCCCTGCCTCTTCTGAAGACGAGTCATTGTACCTGGATGCATTCGGTTCCCGACCCTCCACCTCTTGGTTGTCTCCTCCTTTTGACCCGCTATTGCACGTAGTGAGTCAAAAGGCGTGGAACTCTCCAGACACGATGGAGCCAGTTCCGCAGAGGCCCAATGAATTCGTTACAGCTCCTGAAGGCACTCTGCTTATCCAAAGGTGTTCCCGTTGATGCTATGGTGGTGGCAGCAGCCACCAAGAAGGAATTTGCAGAAACTTCATACGTCTGTCTGCGGAATAAAGAGTCTCGTACGATGGACAAATAGGTTCATAGGTTCAAACTAGGCTATCTGCCGTAGGGCATTTGTAAACCTAGCCAAAGTGCGTTTGGGTTTCGCCACCCATTTTAAATGAATTTTGCTGTGCCCTTTTTCGAGGTTAGTATACTGTGCCTCTGTCTAACAGTGACACAGAAGTGATACCCGGGGTAAACCTACGATCTCCCATCCACTCATCAAGATTCCTCTTGGAGAGTCTGGACTGGGATTTTATTCCAGAGTGAAGGGAGCCTCTGGGTTATGAATCTGTCCCTCCAGCATGTCCTATTTATTTCCGTGCTGAGGTTCAAGTCTCTCGAGCGTGTAGCTCGATGGGATTTGGATTTTCTGAGGTGCAGTATGTCCATTAATTCCAGGTTGGACATGGCTTTATACATCAGGCACAGATCGCTTCTGAGCAGGCGGTATGGCACTGAGTAGAGCTGGAGTTTCTGTAACCGGGCAGCATATAGCATTTGTTTGAGCCCTTTGATCCTCTTGGTGAGGTACTTTTGGGATCTTTCCAGTTGCTGCAGGTATCTGGTAAGATACATCCCAAAAGGGGCATTGTACTCAATTATGGGCCTGATGAGGGATGAGTAAAGAGGCACGATGACCTCCCCTGATCTAGATGTGAATCCCTTCATGATTAGGTGGGCTATATAAAATATTTTTCTAACCACTTTGGCCACGTGGTTGTCAAATGAGAGATTGCTATCAACTTGGGTCCCCAGGTCCCTAATCGCTTCTTCCTTATTTAATGGATTACCACCTATGTGGTAATTTGTGGGCACTTTGTTTTTGCCAAAGGGGATGACTATACACTTTTGGCGTTTAGCTTGAGGCCATGGCTCTGGCACCAGTTGTCTGTTTCTATGAGGCCCTTTTGTAGGGTGCTTGTGTCGGCTGGAGAGTCGATTATGGCACCCAGTTTGCAGTCATCTGCGAACTTGGTCAGCCCACAGTCCTTCTGTGTTGGCCTGTACCTCAGAGAAATATGTAAAGAACAAGAGAGGTCCCAGGACTGAGCCTTGTGGGATGCCACTTGTAACTGGTTTGGAGCCTGACATGGCTCCAGCAATTCTAACCATGTGGGTTCTGTCCTTGAGCCAGTTTGCAACCCATCTAGTGACGTATGGGTTTATATTTAAGCTGGTGAGCTTATCTATAATGCCCGAGTGGGGTATTGTATCGAAGGCTTTTGCGAGGTCCAGGTAGACTGTGTGGACCACCTTCCCCTCGTCAATGGCCTTGGTGACTGTTTCAAAGAAATCGACCAGGTTTAAGAGGCAGTATCTGCCCTTAACAAAGCCGAACTGGGTAGGACCCAGTGTCTGTAGGTCCCCAATATCTTTATTTATGAGGTCCATGATGATCCTTTCCATAGCTTTGCAGACCAAGCTAGTCAGGCTTATGGGGCGATAGTTTCCAGGATCCATTGAAGCACCACCTTTGTGGAGAGGGACCACTGTTGCTGTACGCCACTCTTTGGGTACATATCCTGTAGTAAGGCTGAGATTGAACAGTAGTTTTATGTTTGGGTTTAGCTCTTCTTGGAGTTCATGTAGACGCAGCCCGGAACACCGTCTGGTCGCATTGATGCTGTGTTTTTTGCTTTGGAGAGGGCGGCTCTTACCTGAGCATCTGAGATGTCAGGGGGATAGCACTCTGCTGGGATAGATATTTGCCGTTTTGGTGGGGAGGGGGGGGGGGTTGCGCTGAACCTGTCAGCTAGGATGTTGGCAATGTCTGTGGGTTCAGTGTATTTTTTGTCATTTTGGACTAATTCTGAGCATATCTGGGAATTCCCACCTAGGTTCCTAACATAACTAAAGAAAGCCTTGTGATTATCCTTAGTGTCCAGTGCAATTTTTCTCTCGAAGCTGGCCTTAGCCGACTTTGAGTGTCCGTAGTTTTTTGCTAATACTGATCAGAGATGCCTTCCCTTTTTGCGATTTTGCTCTATCATGTAGTAGCTTCCGCCTCCTATTGTATAGTTTGTTTATGGCTGGGGTCCACCAGACAGGATGCCTGCCTTTGGAGGAATTGGTCTTGGTTTTATTTGGGATTGCATGATCCATGCTTTCCTGAAGGTGTTCATAGAATGCTTTTATAAAGGATTCTGCGGTCTTGGCCGTATTTTCCACAGGCCCGGGGGCTTTGAAGGATTTCATAGAATGTGTTTCTAAAGGATTCTGCAGTCTGGGTACGGGTCACTTAACTATTTGTCCCACTTAAGGCTTCAAAGGGTTCTTCTCAGAGTTAGGAGATACCTTACAGGATCCTACAGCTGCGGGAGCCTCAGACAAGGTGGCTTCTCAGCTTGCGACCTTGACTTCTGTGGTTAACTCCTCCATGCGGCTAATTTCTTACGTAGCCAATGGGGCAAGCAGGGCAGTAAGCACGGGGGGGGGGGTTGGCCTTACGTAGACACTCCTGGATGCCCCTTTGTCATTTTGCGGTGCCATTCAAGTCTTCTTTTACCAACGCCCCTTTTGACGTCTTGTCCTTATTCCGGCTTCAGGTAAAAGCGACTCTTACCAGGTGTGAACAGGATGGCAAAACTTTTTCTGCTGTTGGAGTACATTTTTCTGCTCCATTGAGACCTTATCCTAAAGGCCACAAGAGCGGGAAAATGTGGTTCTGGAAATCCCAGAGAGCTTCGCCTGACGCACATGGAGATTTTTTCCCCAGGGGCAGAAGGGGAGGTAATGGAAGATGCCGATCTTGCTGCAGGGGTGGTCCGCAGAATCAGGGCGACAGATTCTCTGGTAGTCCTTTACAGTGCTCCTGAAGGGAGGCCTGCCTGTCTCCGGAGACAGTCGGGGGGGAGATTATCCTTGTACTCAAAAGCCTGGGAGACTATCACAAAAGATACATGGGTACTATTGATAATATCCAGAGGTTACAAGATCCCCTTCTTCCAGTTTCCCCTGTCAAAAAGACAACACTCTATCCCAGATGATGTTCTTCGTGTTTCACTGTTGCAGTCATTTCATTTGGACAATCTGCTGGCAGGTTGCCCTCAGTCGGCCTGATTAACAAAGTCTTGGGTCCTGCGTCGGTTGCTGTCCCTTCTTCCATGACGTCAGGTCATTGGGGTATAAAACATGCAGCCGACGCCATTACATCAGTCTTTCTGCCTGGTGCCCGAAACAGAAGCAGTTTGCAAGTGCCGGTCGGCCAACTCCTGAAATTTTTGAGTTTCAGATACAAAGTCTTCAACTAAAAAGCTAAGTATCCCGTTGGGGAAACTTTTTCTTGCTCCTTACTGATGTCAGTAAAAGTTAATTGCGTTACTTGTGGGAAGCAAATACCTCTTAAGTATTTTCATTTCTACTGTATTCCTTGCCTAGGCCCTGACCGTAACGTACCTTGCTGTCGGTTATGTGCTTTATTTAATCAACGCACTATCAAACGTCGGTATATTTTTGCTTCCAAATATTTTTGTCTCACGCTTTACTTATCCAAAAATGTAGTTGGTTAGCAATCCGACTACCGGAATACCTAAAAAAAACACAAAGAAAAAGACAGAGACAGGCCGTTGAGGTCCAAACTACTGACGATGCTTTTCCTATGCTTGTCGTCAGTTCACCGTTACTCAGTGAGGCGCTTTCGCAGCCCCTGATATCTGCTACTTATGATTTGCAGGGCTCTACTGAGACCCATTCGGAGTCCAGTATGCTGCAAGATGCTTCAATTATGGAACCACGGATGTCTCTACCTTGGATGGGTCCAGAGCCGCTGTGCAGGCACCGGCTTCTGCGGGTGATGTCCTTCAAGAATGCAACTGCAGTCCTGACATATGGGTTGTCCTGCCTCAGGCAGCCCTTCGGTCGGCCGGATTCCAAAGTCCGGGTCCGGCGTCGGCTGATGTCGCCTCCTCCCTGACGTCAGAGCGGCTGGGGAATAAAGCATCAGTTGACGCCATCTTCAGTCTTTCTTGCCTCGCGGTGCCCGAAGCAGAAGCAGTTCGCAAGTGCCGGTCGGCCAGCTCCTGTGTTTTCAGATACCGAAGTCATCAAAAAGCTAAGTACCCCATTGGGGAACCTTTTCTTGCCTCAGCCGATGTCAGACTAAACTGAAAAAGTTAAAAATATTTTGTCTTGTGGTAAACTAATATCTCATAAGGACTTCCATTCCTACTGCCTTCCCTGCCTCGGCCCAGACCACGACGTCTCTGCTTGTGCTGCCTGTGCTTGCTTCAATAAGCGCACACTTAGGCGCTGGGCAGAATTTGCTGAAGACTTTTTTGGGGAAAATTTCGCCTATATCATGCCGTCGGAACTTCCGACAGCACATGTTTCCAAAAAACGGAAGGACCGGGACCGACCTCCGCGGCCCGCGACTTCCACCGACACCCCGCCTAAGCCTACCGCGAGTGCATTGGTCTCTTCGGAGGCGGTAATTCAACCGCTCCAGGCCGACGACACCGCTTTACCGCACACTTCGGTCCCGGAGGCTACCCCGGTGCCGGTTATTGATTTTCCTCCTGAAACCGAAGCCCAAGATTTACCTGACACCATACCGGTGGACAAAGTTACTCCAGCACGTGCGGCAGCTAGGACTCCTGTGTCTGTCTATCAAGGCCTACACACGTGCTAAGGCTGCCAGCCGCTAAGTCTCACCCTCCTAAATCTTTTTCACAGGGTCCCACTTCGGATAAACAGATGATGACTTTAGCTGCAGATCTAATTTCTTTAATCAGGGGCACTCAGGCTCATCCAGACAGAGGTTCTCAGCCACCTTTAGACAAAAGGCCCAGGGTTGAGCAGACAGATACCCTTTTCTCAGATGAAGCTTCTGGTGAGTCAGGCCTTTCAGATATCCAGGAAGAACCCTTCCCGGCCTATGAGGATTCTGATGCAGATGAATCCATTCCCTCTGCCTCTCCTCCTGAGGATATTTCTTTCGGGGAAATTCTCCACTCCATGAGAGAGCATTTCCAGTGGCAGGGCCAGGATTTCTCCGACTCCAGGAAAAGGCTTCGGACCTTCCTTAAGTTACCCCAGCACAGGCCTTTAGCTATTCCCCCAGTGTTAGATGTATTGGATGATGTGTACTCAGACTCCAGTACTTCTCCCGATTCTCTCCCTCCTGCTCCTGTCAAGCCAGACAGATATTACGGGGTTCCTGAAACTCATAAACATCTCTTTAAGGCCCACTCTGTTGATCTAGAAACTATTTCTCAGGGGCCCAAAGGAGTGGCCACTTCCTCGGCCAAGAATCCTTTGCCCGCAGACAGGGAATCTAGGTCCCTGGAGAGGTGGGGTAAAAAAGTTTATACCTCTTCCACCCTTGCCATGAGGGCTCTAAACTGTCTTTTTCATATGTTTCAGTACCAGGATTTCCTGATGGATGATTTGCAGAAAAAGTTAGCCTCTCCTGAGCCTTTAGATAGAAAGGCCTTGCAGGATTTGGTTCATAACACTCAGCAGGTTAGCAATCATTTTCTTCAGTGTGGTAATGAGAAATTGGAAGCTTCATGTAGGGCAGCTGTGACAGGGGCCGTCATACGTAGACATGCTTGGTTGAAAGAACAGTCATTGCCAGATCATGTTAAAGCAAAGCTTCTAGATGCACCTCTGGAAAAAGACAAGTTATTTGGTGTAATGCACAGGGTGTGTTGAAATCAATTGAGGAAAAGGCTAAATCAGTACAAACAGTCAAAGATTTCCTCCAGGTTCAGCCACCAAGGTTCAGCAGGAATTGGCCTTCGAAGAACTGGTCCTTTCCAGACTCTGACAGGTTTCAAAGGGGAAAAAGCAGGCGTGCTTGAGGTAGAGGGCAATACAGAGTCTCCTACAGGGGCCGCCAATGGCAACCAACTAACCAGAGAAGTGGCGCAGGGACTCCTGCTCCACAGGGACAGTCACAATGACTTAACTTTGACACCGCCAACCAAGGCTCAAAGAGAAGCACCTTTAGGCAGAAAGTTATCCTTATTTTCAGAAAATTGGCACGTTTTTACAAAGGACGGATGGATTTTGAACATAATAGACAAAGGTTACAGGTTCCACTTCCATACCTTACCAACAAGACAAGGCATGCCAAACCTGCCACAGAATCAAAAGGCAGAGGCACTCATACAAGTTTCAAAGCTGCTACAAATCAAAGCAATAGAAAAGGTCCCTCCTCAGGAACAAGGCCAGGCATTCTACTCAAGACTGTTCCTTTTTCCAAGAAAAGAAAAGCAATGGAGACCTATACTGGACTTGTCCGCTCTAAACACTTTTCTCATTGTGCCAAAATTCAAAATGCTGACGTTACAGCAACTTCTTCCCATGCTGGGCAAGGGGTCTTGGCTGGTTACTCGGGACCTCAAGGAGGCATTACCTGCATGTCCCAATCAGACACAGCTGCAGAAGATCCCTCAGATTTCTTGCAGGGTCAGAGCATTATCAATTCTCAGCATTGCCTTTTGGCTTTTCTACTGCGCCCAGAGTATTCACGAAATGCCTGGCATCAGTAATTGCGCACTGCAGACTTCAGGGGATACAAATATACCCTTATCTGGACGATTGCCTTATACAAGCGGACAGCAAGCAAGCCTTGATAAGAAACTTGAACTATGTCATTCACTTACTACAGGCTTTGGGATACACAGTCAACATTCAAAAATCAAGACTACTGCCATCCCAGCAAATAATTTTTCTAGGAGCCAAACTGGACACAAACTCACAAATGGCTTTCCTCACAGAAGAAAAACAAGATCAGTTACCACATTACTTCAAAAGCCTAGCAAAGCACACCCAGATGACTGCAAGGAAAATCCTGCAGGCCCTGGGTTTCATGGCATCTTGCATTCTTCTGATTCCACTGGCAAGACTACACATGAGAAAACTACAATGGTACCTAAAAAGTTTATGGTCTCAACACAGCCACAACTTAGAAGCAATTATTCCACTCATTCCATGTCTACAAAAGGAATTTTTGTGGTGGGCACAAGCAAGCAAGCTAAACCAAGGCATGTCCTTCAACAAACCTCAAACAAACCAAACCATTACAACAGACGCCTCAGATCATGGATGGGGGGCGCACATGGAGGACAGATGCATTCAAGGGCGATGGGCACCGCGGGAAGTGCATCTACACATCAATCAAAAAGAGATGTTGGCAGTGATTCATGCAATCGAGGCCTTCGGAAAATTTCTTCAGCAAGGTCAACTGCTAATAAAGACAGACAACACACCACTGTTATGTGGTACATAAACAAACAGGGAGGCACTCATTCTTACCCCCTCTGCAGGCTAACAATGACTCTTTGGGAAAAGGCCCTGAAACTGAACATACAGTTGCAATCCCAGTTTGTTCAAGGCAAGGACAATGTTCTGGCGGACAGTCTAAGCAGAAACATCTTGGACCCGCATGAATGGATGTTGCATCCAGACATTTTTTCACAAATAACTCATGCATGGGGGAGGCCGGACATAGACCTCTTTGCCTCACACCTCAATCATCATCTGAAGAAGTTCTGCTCGAGGACACACCATCCTCAAGCCTGGAGAATGGATGCTCTCTCCTTCAGCTGGAACTCTCTAACAATCTATGCATTCCCACCTCTACCATTAATGACCAAGGTGTTACTGAAGATCAAAGCAGAACAACCGAAAGGCATTTTGATAGCTCCAGACTGGCCAAGACAGCACTGGTATCCATTACTAAGGAGCATAACTTGCACCAAGCCGTGGCCCCTGCCTCAATGGCCTCTGCTTCTGACTCAGCACAATTACAGGACGTTTCATCCCAACCTGCAGACATTACAGCTTGGAGGGTTCCATGACTTCTCCCCATATCTCTCTTTCCAAGAAAGTTCAAGAGCTCTTACTGGAAGAACGCAGACCTTCCACCAGAAAAACTTACTCAGCCAAATGGAAGAGATTCAACATCTGGAATGCCAGCAAGGGTCAGGATGCATCAGTAATGAGCATCCCACAGATACTAGAATACTTGGCAGAAATGCTACATAATGGCCTTTCATATTCTTCCATAAAAATACACGCTTCAGCAATTTCAGCAAAATACAACAGTGATCCACCTGTGTTTTCACATCCTTTGCTAAGACAGTTTCTAAGAGGGATTAAGAATATCAAACCTCCCAGAAAACCACCAGTGCCTGCATGGGACCTCAACTTCGTGTTGGAAAAATTAACTCTCCCTCCTTTTGAGCCAGCAGCATCTTCAGAATTGCAATTTCTCTCCTGGAAAACAGTTTTTCTGTTGGCAGTTACCTCAGCAAGAAGAGTCTCTGAGATACAGGCCCTCATGGCAGTACCTCCATTTCTCATTTTTCATCATTACAGAGTTTCTTTAAGAACCAATCCTTCATTCATGCCAAAAGTGATATTCAGGGTGTCTCTAAATCAAGCAATTCACCTGCCTACCTTCTTTCCCAATCCTCAAAATAAAGGAGAAAAGCCGCTGCACACTTTGGACATACATAGACAATTGCGCTACTACTTGGACAGAACAAAAGCTAACAGAAAGTCTGACCAACTATTTGTAGCTTACGCTGCTGGAGTACAAGGAAAGGCAATTTCCAAACAAACAATTTCAAAATGGAGTGGACACTGCATCAGATTCTGTTACTCTTTCCATGGAAAAGGTGTGCCAGCCAATATCAGGCCACACTCCACCAGAGCTATAGCCACCTCCACAGCCTTTCTAAGAGGGGTGGCTACAAAGGACATTCTAGAAGCTGCTACATGGAGCTCCGTGCATACATTTTCCAAACACTACAACCTGCCTTTATATTCCAGATCCCGAGCAGGCTTTGCATCGGCAGTCCTGCAGGGCATTTTAGCTGCACCATCTTTATCTTGGATCCTACCACCCCAGCTTGGCTATGGTATTCAACCCATATGTAAGGACTGCAGTTGCATTCTTGAAGGACATAGTACAGTTTTGTACCTACCATAAATGTAGATGTCCGATAGATATGCAACTGCAGTCAGGTTTTCCCTCCCTCCTACCCCTCTGTAAACTATCCTTTTTGGGTCCACTCCCCTTTTCCAAATTAGCTGGGGAAACCTGTTATGGTGCATCTGTTTATTACTGTTGTGCATGTCTGGAATTTTTTATCTAGTCTCTAATTTTAGCCTTCCTTGGAGGGCACCTGGGGCAAGAAACACTAAAGAAGATGGCGTCGACTGATGCTTTTATACCTCAGCCGCTATCACGTCGGGGAAGAGGCGACATCAGCCGACGCCGGACCCAGACTTTGGAATCCGGCCGTCCGAAGGGCTGCCTGAGGCAGGACAACCCATATGCAAGGACTGCAGTTGCATATCTATCGGACATCTACATTTATGGTAGGTACAAAACTGTACTTTTTCTACAGGTACAACCACCACGTTTTAGCAGAAATTGGCCTTCAAAACACTGGTCCTTTCCAGCCACGGACAAGCCCCAAAGAGGTAGATACAGGCGCACAAGGGGCAGAGGACAATCTCAAGGATCATATAGAGGCAGACAATGGCAAACTCCAGCACCAAGAGGTGGCGAAGACAGTGCACAACAGTACAGGAAACAAACCCAATGACTTTCCCCTTTGCATGCCAAGCAAGTCTCAGCTGGCAGCACCCTTGGGAGGAAGGCTGGCATTATTTTAAAAAAATTGGCATATTATCACAACAGACAAATGGATCCTGGACATTATAAACAGAGGCTACAGATTTCATTTTCACACTCTTCCAAAAATGAGAGGCATGCCGAATCTGCCACACAATCAAAGGGCAGAGGGTCAAATACAAATTTCAAAGCTCATGGACATGAAAGCTATTCAAGAGGTACCTACTCACGAACAAGGTCAAGGTTTTTATTCCAGACTATTCCTGGTACCAAGGAAGGGAACCGATTGGAGACCCATTTTGGACTTATCCATCCTAAACACATTTCTACTGCACTCAAAATTCAAGATGCTCACCTTACAGCAGCTTCTTCCCATGCTGGGCAAGGAGTCTTGGCTGGTAACATTGAACCTCAAGGAGGCATACCTGCATGTCCCAATCAGACAAAACTGCAGAAGATACCTCAGATTTCTTGCAGGTTCAATCCACTATCAATTCTCTGCATTTCCCTTTGGCTTATCTACTGCGCCCAGAGTATTCACGAAATGCCTGGCATCAGTAATTGCCTACTGCAGACTTCAAGGGATACAAATTTACCCTTATTTGGACGATTGCCTGATCCAAGCGGACAGCAAACACATACTTCTGGAACATCTGGCTTATGTAACACTGTTATTGAATTCTCTGGGATACACAGTCAACAAAGAGAAATCCAGGCTAACACCATCTCAGAAAATAATTTTCCTGGGTGCCAACTTGGACACAAACACCCAGATGGCCTATCTTACACCAGAAAAACAGGGGCAACTAACTCAGTATTTCAAAATACTAGCAAATTGTACCAGGCTAACTGCAAGGAAAATCCTGCAGGCTCTGGGCTTCATGGCATCTTGGATTCTTCTAATCCCATGTGCAAAGTTGCATATGAGGAAACTTCAATGGTAACTAAAAAACCTATGGTCTCAACACAGCCACAGTTTGGAAACAATAATACCACTAATCCATGTTTGCAAAAGGAATTTCTATGGTGGGCACATGCATGCCAAACAAACACAGGTCTACCATTCCGCAAGCCTCAAGCAAATCAAGTCATCACAACAGACGCCTCAGACTACGCCTGGGGGGCACACATGACAGACAGGTGCATTCAGGGCAAATGGTCCCAAAAGGAAAAGCACCTTCACATCAATCAAAAGGAAATGCTAGCAGTGATAAATGCAATTACAGCTTTCAAGGACCTCCTGCATCCAGGGCAATTATTGATAAGAACAGACAACACCACAGTAATGTGGTACATAAACAAGGAGGAACACATTCATACCCCCTGTGCAGGCTGGCCATGTCACTTTGGAACTTGGCTCTGGAATGGCAAATCTAACTTCAAGCGCAGTACCTGCCATGTTTGGAAAACACGCTGGCAGACAATCTAAGCAGAAATATGACAGACCCGCACGAGTGGAAGTTGCATCCTCAAGTGTTTACAAAGATAATCCAAGCGTGGGGATGGCCAGACATAGATCTTTGCCTCCCACAGGAATCATCAATTGACAAAATTCTGCTCAAGGACATTCCATCCAAAGGCCTGGAGAGTGGACGCCCTTTCTTTCAGTTGGGCAGCACGGACAGTTTACGCCTTCCCACCTTTGCCTCTTCTGCCCAAGGTGCTCTTGAAAGCAAGAGCAGACAGACCGAAGATGATACTGATCGCTCCAGACTGGCCAAGACAACACTGGTACCCACTCCTGAGGAGCCTAACACATTCTCCTCCCTGGACCCTACCTCTAATGCCTCTTCTACTGACTCAGCACAGCTACAAAACTCTTCACAGTCAGCTGAAAACACTCAGTCTGGCTGCATGGAAAATTTCTTAATACCATAACAGACCCTACTCTCCAAGGAGGTGCCAGGATGTCATTTTGGAGGCCAGAAGGCCATCTACTAGAAAGGCTTACTCCGCAAAATGGAAACTGTTTTGCTCTTGGAATGAGAAAAAAGGCCAGGATCCTAGAAAACTGAATTTACGTCCGATATTACAGTATCTAGCTGAGCTGTTGAACAGTGGACTTTCATTTTCCTCCATCAAAATGCATGCCTCAGCCATTTCTGCAGAATACAACACTGATCCACCCTTATTCTCCCACCCACTCTTAAGACAGTTCCTCAGAGGGGCTAAGAATATAAGACCGCCAAGGAAACAACCAATACCAGCCTGGGATCTTAATTACATTCTAGAAAAATTAACATTGCTTCCCTTTGAACCAGCTGCCTCATCAAATTTGCAATATTTGTCCTGGAAAACAGCTTTCCTTCTGGCCATTACCTCAGCTCGTAGGGTTTCGGAACTACAAGCCCTCATGGCTGTGCAGCCCTTTCTAATCTTCCATCAGGACAGAGTTTCCCTACAAACCAACCCGTCATTTATGCCTAAGGGTAGTATCCAGGGTAGCTTTAAATCATGCCATACACTTACCTACCTTTTACCCCAATCCTCAAAACAAAGGGGAAAGGCTGCTACATTCCTTAGACATCCATAGACAGCTACGTTACTATTTGGACAGAACAAAGCCTTTCAGGAAATCAGAACAACTCTTTGTGTCCTATGCTGTAGGAGCTCAAGGGAAGCCAATTTCCAAACAGACAATTTCAAAATGGATAGGCTACTGCATACGGTTTTGTTACTCCTTTCATGGTAAATCTGTACCTGCAGGCATCAGATCCCACTCCACAAGGGCCACAGCTACCTCTGCAGCCTTCCTCAGAGGAGTCCCTACCAAAGATATTTTGGAGGCAGCCAGTTGGAGTTCTGTGCATATCTTCACTAAACACTACCACCTTCCTTTATCCTGTGCGTAGCTTTGGGATTCTACCCATCTGTTATGACTGCAGCTGTATGCACGATGAACATAGTACAGTTTTGTACCTACCATAAATGTAGATGTTCGAGTGCTAATACAGCTGCAGTCCAGGTTTCCTTCCCTCCTTCCCCTCTGGGTACAGACCTAGTGGCTAACTCCTCATCTTACAACTTGATTGGGTTATCCTTCTATGGTGTATTTGCTTGCAACTACTGGTTTTTGATTATATTGCAATGCATGATTATATTTTTTATATATATATATATATATATATATATATATATATATATATATATATATATATACATGCATACATATATACATATATATATATATATATATATATATATATATATATATATATATATACACACATATATACATATATACATATGTACATATGTACATATGTATATATATATATATATATATATATATATATATATATATATATATATATATATATGTATATATATATTGCCTTCCTTCTGGGGGCACCTGACATCTGGGACAAGAAAGACTGAAGAAAATGGCGTCGGCTGTGTCTTATATACCCCTGTTGCACTGACGTCAGGAAAGAAAGCGACGACAACCGACGCCGGACCTAGACTTTGGAATTCGGCCGACCGAGGACCCGCCTGACGGCAGGAGAACCCATCTGTTATGACTGCAGCTGTATTAGCACTCGAACATCTACATTTATGGTAGGTACAAAACTGTACTTTCCCATCCCCCTCCTGAGAAAAGGCCTAGGCAGGATACAGACTATGATTCCTCTGACCAGGTTTCCATTTCCTCTTGATTCCCCTTCAGACCAGGGATACTGTCTTACCCCCCTATATGAGGACTCTGTTGCTGAAGAATCTATCCCTTCAGCCTCTCCTCCTGAGGATTACTTCTTTGGGGGAACTTTACATACCACGAGGGAGCCTTTCCATTTGGGAAAGTCAGGATTATTCAAAATCCAAGAAAAGGCTCAGGGACTTCCTTTTGTTGCCTCAGCACAGGCCCCTGGCTATTCCTCCTGTGTTAGATATTGTGGATGATGTGTTCTCTGAATCCAGCCTATCTCCTGATTCTTTGCCCCCTGCACCAGCCAAGCCAGATAGGTATTATAGAGTCCCTGACTCACACAAGTTTCTTTATAAAAACCCTTGTGCTGACCCAGAAACCATTTCCCATGGACCCAAAGGGGTTAAGGCTTCCATTGCAAAAAATCCAGTTCCCTCTGACAGAGATTCTAGAGCAGTGGATAGATGGGGGTAGAAAGTTGACACTTCTGTAACTTTAGCAATAAGGGCTTTAAATTGCCAGTTTCACATGCTTAAGTACCAACAATATTTAATGGCTCAGTTAAAACAGAAAATGCTTGTAAGCTCAGAAGCGCCTGACTATAAAGAAATGCAGGATTTATTGCATGCAGTTGAACAGGTGGGAAAACATACTCTGCAATGTGATTTTGATTCATTAGAGGCCTCTTGTAGAGCCGCAGTTACAGGTTCTGTGATTCGAAGACATGCTTGGTTAAAAGAACAGAGTTTACCTGATCATGTTATGGCAAAATTATTGGATGCTCCTTTACAGCATGATACCTTGTTTGGTGTTAAGGCAGAAGAGGTGTTAAAGAGAATGGTGGATAAAGCTAAATCTATGCAAACAGTCAAAGATTTCTTACAGGTACAGCCACCTCGATTTAGCAGAAATTGGCCTACAAAGAATTGGTCCTTTCCAGTGTCAGACAGGTCACAGACAAGCAGATACAGACGCCCAAGAGGCAGATCTCAACTCCAAGGCTCTAACAGACAATGAAAGTGGGGTACTTCTACCCCAAAAGAAGGTGAGGACAGGTCTCAGACTTACAGAAAACCGTCCCAATGACTTCCCCCTTCGTATGCCAAGCACTTCCCTTTTGGCAGCCCCCTTAGGGGGAAAACTAGCACTTTTTTCTCAAAATTGGCAAACAATCACCCAAGACAAATGGGTTCTGAATATTGTGTCTCAAGGTTACAGGTTCCACTTTCACACTTTACCAAGGCTAAAAGGAATGCCAAACCTGCCAGAAAATCAATGGGCAGAGGCTCAAAAACAAATTTCAGCCGTCAAGGACATGACAGCTATTCAAAAAGTACCACAGCAGGAACAAGGACAAGGATTTTACTCAAGATTCTTCCTGGTCCCCAGAAAGGACAAAGCCTGGAGACCCATACAAGACCTTTCAACTCAAAATACTTAACTGGATGTTCCGAAATACAAAATGTTGACACTTCAGCAGCATCTTCACATGCTGGGCAAGAAGGCTTGGCTTGTTACTTTGGACCTCAGAGGCATACCTGCATGTCCCTATCAGACAAGATTGCAGAAGATACCTCAGATTCAAAGCTGGTACAACGCACTGCCAATTCTCTGCACTGCGCTTTGGCTTATCTACTGCGCCCACGGTCTTTACATAGTGCCTGGCACCAGTAATTGCATTCTGCAGACAAAAAGGAATTCAAATATATCCATACCTGGACGACTGTCTCATTCAAGTAGAGAGAAAGGACACTCACTCAAAGCATCTGGTGTTGTTAAAAAGGTTGCTACTTTCTCTTCTACACACAAGTGAAAAGAAAGTTAAACTATTGCCCTCACAACTGATAATATTCCTGGGTGGTGCTAAATTAAATACCCCAGCCCATTACTTATCTCGCCAACAACACAAGGACAACTGACTCATTTTCAGTTACTGGCAAAAAAGTCCCATCTCCCTGCAAGAAAAATTCTGCAGGCCCTGGGATTCATGGCATCCTGCATACTTCTAATACCATATGCCAGACTGCATATGAGGAAATTACAATGGTACCTAAAAAGTGTTTGGACTCAACACTCTCACAGTTTAGAAGCAGTAATGCCTACAACAGAAGTTTCGATGGTGGGCACAGGCATGTCACCTCAACAAGGGTCAGCCTTTCACTCTACTCACAGCCAGACAGACTCTTAACAGATGCCTGGATTACGCCTGGGGAGCACACATGGCAGGAAAATGTATTCAGGGCAAGTGGACCACAGACCAAATACATCTTCACATCAATCAAAAAGAGATGTTGGCTGTTCAAAATGCCCTAACAGCTTTCAAGGACAGACAACACCACAGTAATGTGGTACTTAAATAAGCAAGGGGGCACTCATTCTTATCCCCTATGCAGGCAAGCCATGACCTTGTGAGAACACAGCTCTAACTTAAGTGCATCTGCAAGCACAATTCCTGCCAGGAAAGAAAAACTCTCTGGCAGACGATCCAAGCAGAAATATCATGGATCCTCACGAATGGAAATTGAATCCACAAATCTTCAGCATGGTAATAAAAAAAATGGGATGCCAGACAGATCTTTTTGCCTCCCCACTGAGTTGCCAACTACAAAAATTCTGCACAAGGACTTACCACACACAAGCATGGAAAGTGGATGCTCTTTCATTCAGCTGGAAAAGCCTAAAAGTTTATGCCTTCCCACCTCTGCCTCTCCTTTCAAAGGTACTCTTAAAAGCCAGACAAGAAAAAACACAGATTATCCTGATTGCTCCCGACTGGCCACGCCAGCACTGGTACCCAATCTTAAAGAACTTAGCTCAAGGCCCACCATGGATTTTGCCTCGAATTTAACACCTTCTGACTCAACAAGACAATCAGATCCTGCACGGCCAGCTCAAAACCCTAAACCTGGCTGCATGGCAGATTCATTAGTCAAACAAGCAACACCTCTCTCTAAAGCTGTTATGGATGTAATTTTGGAGGCCAGGAGGCCTAGCACCAGGAAATCTTACTCAGAAAAATGGAAGAGATTCTGTGCCTGGAACAAGGCTCAAAGCCTTGACCCTCTTGTCCCAAACATTCCTCAGATTTTATAATACTTAACTGAGATGCTGGACAAAGGCCTAGTCTTCTCATCAATTAAGATCCACGCCTCTGCCATTTCAGCACATTAGAACACGGTTCCTCCTTTATTCTCTCATCCCTTGCTAAAACAGTACCTCAGAAGGGCTAAAAACATAAGACCGCCCCGGTGAGCACCAACACCAACTTGGGACCTCAATTTTGTTTTGGAAAAACTGACCCTGCCACCTTTTGAGCCAGCCAATACAGCTGATCTAAATTTTTTATCATAGAAAACAGCTCTGCTCCTGGCAGTAACCTCAGCACGGAGAGTCTTAGTGCTACAGGCATTAATGGCAGTGGAACTTTTTATAATTTTTCATCAGGACAGGGTTTCTTTAAGAACAAACCCTACCTTTATGGCAAAGGTGGTATCTAGTGTGGCTCTTAACCAAACCATCCATTTGCCAACTTTTTATCCAAACCCCCAGAATAAAGGGGAGAAACTTCTGCACTCTTTGGACATGCACAGGCAACTACGCTTTGGACAAAACAAAAGTTTTCAGGCAAACTGAGCAACTGTTTGTAGCATATGCTGCAAGATCACAGGGCAAGACTATCTCAAAGCAGACTATCTCCAAATGGATAGGACACTGTATTCGTTACTGCTACACACAGCATGGAAAATCAGTCCCTAATAACATTAGGCCACATTCTACCAGAGCAACAGCCACTTCAACAGCCTTTTCTCAGAGGAGTACCAACCAAGGACATTTTGGAGGCTGCAACTTGGAGTTTAGTGCACACCTTTACCAAGCATTACCACTTGCCTCTTTACTCTAAATCCAGAGCAGGATTTGCCAATGCAGTTCTGCAGAGCCTCATAGCCACTCCTAACTCTTTATAAACCAGCCACCCAACCTTAGCTTTGGGATTCTACCCAAGTGTTATGACTGCAGCAGTGTAACACGATGAACATAGTACAGTTTTGTACCTACCATAAATGTAGATGTTCGAGTGTTCACACTGCTGCAGTCCAGGTTACCCTCCCTCCATCCCCTCTGTCCTAGCTGGACTTAGCTATACCTTTCTATCCTACACAACCTTTGTGGTGTATTTACTTGTAACTGAAGGTATTGTTTTTATTTTTTATATATGTTTTATTAGCAATATGTATTGCCTACCTACTGGGGGCACCTGACATCTGGGGCAAGAAAAACTGAAGAAAATGGCGTTGGATACATCGTATATACCCCTGGCGCACTGACATCAGGGAAGAAGCGACAGCAACTGATGCCGGACCAAGACTTTGGAATTCTGGCTGACTGCGGGACCGCCTGATGGCAGGATAACCCAAGTGTAATGACTGTAGCAGTGTGAACACTCTAACATCTACATTTATGGTAGGTACAAAACTGTACTTTTCCCTGATTGGGGAGGGGGGCTTTTTCAAGGAAGAACAAACCAAGGCACATGGACCGAACAGGAGACACATCTGCAGATCAATATCCTGGAGATGAGATCAGTACTTCTGGCATTGCAGTACTTCCAGGACTCTTCCTCTGGAACAGTTGCGATTCAGATGGACAACATGTCGGTGGTGTGGTACCTGAAAAAATGAGGGGGAACCAGGTCCTATCCCCTTTGTCGCGAGGCCCTAAGAGTATGGCAGTGGGCTACATCCACCCAGCGACTTTCTGTTAGTGCTGCAGATCCCGGGGAAATCTAACATGCTAGAGGACAAACTGAGCAGGGCAATTTTGTTGCCTCATCAGTGGTTCCTCAAGAAAGAGATAGCGGAGAGAATATTCCGCAGGTGGTGCCAGCCTTGCTGTGACCTTTTTTTCTAACCACATGAACACAAAATGCAGAAGCTACTTGCCCTGGTTCCCCCTCCAGGAGAAGCCCCAAGGGACGCACTTCTATGCGATTGGCCTCTGGGTCTCCTCTATGCTTTCCCACCAATTCCTTTGATACCCAAAGTATTGCAGAAAGCAAAAGCCTTGGGAAGGGACCATCATTCTAATAGCCCCTCATTGGCCTCGGCAGATTTGTTTTCCCTTCCTTTGACTTCATCTATTGGAAGAGCCTTGGATTCTGGACCCTGTTCCAGACCTTCTCACGCATTCTTAGGGAGCTCTTCATCCCTCTCTTCATTCCCTGAAATTGAGAGCTTGGCTGCTCCAGTTCCCAACATAGCCAGGTTCCGTAACCTGTCAAACAAAACGCAACATATAGTGATATCTTCTAATAAGTCATCTACTAGGAAGCTAGACCTTAGCAAATGGAGATTTTTCGTATATGCTTCTGAAAGTAATAATGATCCCTTCCAAGCCCCTATTTCCTCCATATTAGAGTTTTTCAGTATGCTTTTTAATAAAGATGTGGCAGGAGCAATAGTTCGGGTACAACTTGCCGCTATCTCTAATTTTCACCTTGGCTTTGAAGGATTAAACATAATGTCACACAAACTATTCAAAGCCTTTCTCAAAGGAACATTTCATCTCTGACCACCTGTGAAATCTCCTTATACTGCATGGAATCTAAATTTTTTGCTTTCGCACCACCTTTCGAACCAGCTTCCTCATGAATTGAAATATTTATCATGGACGACTATCTTTTTAATAGCCATCACTTCTGCCCGTAGAGTGTCAGAGCTTCAGACCTTGTCTATAAAGCCGCCTCATTTGATTTTCCATGCTGACAGTGTCCCTGCAAACACATCCGTCATTTCTACCCAAAGTTTGTACTTAAGCTATCCTTAACCAGATCATAGATTTGCCGGTGTTCTTTCCCAAACACATCAACAACTTAGAGTATATGCTGCACAAGCTTGATGTTCATAGACGGCTTAGATTTTACCTCAGTAGAACGAGAGTTCAGAAAATCAGAACAGCTTTTCATTTCCTTTTCAGATTCCAGAAAAGGTATGCCAGTGGCAAAAACAACACTGTCTAAATAGTTATCTGATTGTATCACGTTTACTTATTCAGCTGCTAATCTACCTGTGCATCACAAAATTAAGGCTCATTCTACCAGAGCAGTGTCAACATCTTCTGGCTTTTCTGACAGGCTTACTATAGACAACATTTGAGTAGCAGCCACTTGGTCAAGACCTCATACCTTTATCACTCATTACAAAGTTGACAAGGTCTGCAGGGACAGGGCTTCCTTTGGATCTACAGTCCTGAAAAACATACTCCCGTGATCCACCTGAGAAAGATGGTGCTTGGGACGCTACTCATCTGTAAGAATGAATGGCGAGATTAGAACAACCTCACGTAAAGAAGATGTTCTTTGTGTTTCACTGTTGCAGCCCATTACATTTGGGTTATCTGCTTGCAGGTAGCCCTCAGTCGGCCTGATTATCAGTCTTGGGTTCTGCATCATTTGCTGTCTCATCTTCCATGACGTCAGGTAGTCAGGGGTATAAAGCATGCAGCCGACGCCATTACATCAGTCTTTCTTGTCGTGCGGTGCCCGAAGCCGAAGCAGTTCGCAAGTGCTGGTTGGCCGACTCCTGAAATTTTCGTTTGAGTTTCAGATCCGAAGTCTTCAAAAAGCTAAGCACCCAGTTGAGGATCCTTTTTCTTGCTCTAAACCGATGTCAGTAAAAGTTAACATTTGTATTTCTTGTGGAAAGCAAATACCTCAAGGATTTTCATTCGTACTGCATTCCTTGCTTAGGCCCAAACCACGACGTCCCTCGCTGTCTGTTTTGTGCCTTATTCAATCCTTGAGATATTAGTCTGTTCATTTTCGCATCTAACTATTTTGGTACTCTGTTCGATTATTCAAAAATGGCTTCGGTAAGCCACCCGACTACCTACATTCTGAAAAAACATAAAGATAAAGACAGAGACAGACTGCATAGGTCCAAAGCTGCCGACGACGCTTTTTAAGCTAGTCACCAAATCGCCGGTACTAAGTGAGGTGCTTTCGTAGCCCCTGACACCCGCTGCTTAAGATTTGCAGGCCTCTACTGAGATCCATTTCGGAGTCCGGTATGCCGCGAGATGCTTCTTCGACTATTGAACCCGCGGATGTATCCACCTTGGATGGGTCTGGAGCCACTGTGCAGGCACCGGCTTCTGAGGGTATATTCAGGCCTACTGACTTGCATATCAAACCAACGCCATCTTCTTCAAGGCCTAAATGTAGATCCACGCCTAGAAAACTGACGCCCAAACCACATGGTCAGGCCCCTATGCCTAAAAAACAAATGATATGATAAGAATGGCTGAAGACCTTATTATTCTAATCGGGGGAAGCCATCCTTTTCCCCTCTAAGAGACCTAGAACGGATTTTCCTTCTGATTCTTCTGATCAGTATTCTGAATTTTCTGTTTCTTCTGGTGACCAGGATTTGCCATTATCTGCCTATGAGGATTCTGATGCAGAGGACTCCATTCCCTCTTGCTTTCCCTCCAGAAGATTTCTCTTTTGGTGAAACTTTGCATACTCTTAGAGCATTTCAGAGAACTGACCATGCATGAAGCCTGTTCTGAAGCACTGACTTCAAAAAGAGGCTTAGGGAATTCTTATTCCTACCTCAACACAGGCCTTTAGCTGTCCCTCGTGCACTGGACATTGTAGATAATGCCTTCTTGGAATCTAGCTTGGCCCCAAACACTTACCTCCGGCTTCCAGGAAACCTGACTGGTATTAGAGTACCTGACTCTCATACATTCCTCTTTAAGAATCCTACTGGGGATCCATAGACCATTTCACAGGGACCGAAAGGCATTAAGGCTACTACTGCCAAAAACCCTACCATCTCTGATAGAGATTCCGGGGACCTGGACAGATATGGGGTAAGAAGGTATACACTTCTGCTACTTTGGCCTTAGGGCCTTAAACTGCCAGTTTCATATGTTAAAGTATCAGCAGCATATTATTGGATTACTTAAACAGAAAATGATGTTGATTCCTGACTGTGCTGAAAATAATTACAGGATTTAATGCATTCTGTTGAACAAGTTGGTAAACATACTTTGCAGTGTGGTTTTGATTCCTTAGAGACATCTTGCAGGGCTGCTGTCACTGGGTCTGTACTTAGAAGGCATGCTTGGCTTAAGGAGCAAACTTTGCCAGATCATGTTAAAGCTGAATTACTGGATGCTCCCTTAAAACAAGACTGCCTGTTTGGCAACAAAGCAGTAGTAGTACTTCAAAAGATGGAGGAAGAAGCTAAATCTGTGCAAACTGTTAAAGATTTCCTGCAGGTACAACCTCCCAGATTTAGTAGGCACTGGCCTTCTAAGAAGTGGTCCTTTCCTGTCTCTTCCAGGCTGTCTCAGTCCAAACCCAGGACCCAGCAGACCACCCAGGCTTCAGTCTCAAGGAAATCACAGGCCTAAGCAGTGGGGGGCTTCCACTTCCAAAACTGGAAGTGGTAAGACACCCCCCTATAGTAAGCTGTCACAATGACTTAACCTTAAACCTTTCAAGCCCTGATCAACTGACCCTTCCTTTAGGGGGAAAGATCGCCCTGCATGCAAAAAACTGGGAACTCATTACTCAAAACAAATGTGTTCTAAATATAGTTTCCCAAGGATACAGATTCCACTTCCACTCGTTACCAACCCCACACGGTTGGCCAGACCTACCCCCAAATTAGAGGGAAGAGGCTCAACAGCAGGTTCTCAATCTTCTAAGTATCAGGGCTATTCAACCTGTCCCAGAAGGGGAATGTGGACAAGGTTTTTACTCAAGATTTTTCCTTGTACCCAGAAAAGACCAATCCTGGCGTTCTATCCTGGACCTGTCTATCCTAAACACCTTTTTGGTAATCCTAAAATTCAAAATGCTAACTCTTCATCAGCTGCTTCCCATGCTAGGCAAAAATGCCTGGTTGGCAACATTGGCTTTAAAGGAAGCCTACCTGTGCACATCCCAATAAGGGAATCTTGCAGAAAATACCTACGCTTCAGAGCAGGCTACATGCATGGTCAGTTCTCTGAACTGCCCTTTGGCTTATCTCCTGCACCCAGGGTATTCATAAAGTGCCTAGCTCCAGTCATTGCATTCTGCAAGCAAAGAAATATTCAAATATACCCATACCTGGACGATTGTCTAATTCAGGCAGAAATCCAGGACATACTATTAAATCATCTGGCATTTGTAAAGAAATTGCTAACCTCACTGGAGTACACCATAAACTAGAAGAAATCTCACCTAGTCCCCTGCCAACAAATTGTATTCCTGGGCGTACGCTTGAATACAACTTCCCAGATGGCCTATCTCACCAGAGAAACAAGTTTATTTGACAGCCTACTTGAAACTACTGGCCACGAAGACCCAGCTATCTACAAGGAAAATACTGCAAGCCCTTGGGTTCATGACCTCTTGCATTGTACTAATTCCATATGCAAGACTGCATATGAGGAAACTACAGTGGTATCTAAAAAGCCTATGGTGTCAACATTCTCAGGACCTGGTATCAATGATTCCCATCATTCCTTGTATAAAGACAGAGTTCCTTTGGTGGGCAGAGGCCTACCACCACAACAAGGGACTCCCATTCACTTTACCCCCTGCTGCCCAAACCATAACAGATGCATCAGACTATGCATGGGGGCTCACTTGGCAGGGCAGTGCATTCAGGACAAATGGAACCAGAGTCAAATCCACCTGCATATTAATCAGAAAGAAATGTTAGCTGTACAGAATTCTCTGACCGCCTTCAAGGACCACATTCTTCCAGGACAATTATTGGTAAAGACTGACAACACCACTGCTGTGTGGTACATAAATAAGCAAGGGGGTACCCACTCATACTCTCGCTGCAGACTAGCCATGGTGCTATGGAACACAGCCTTAAGCTGCCAAGTCCACCTACAAGCTCAATTCCTGCCAGGCAAGCGAAATACTTTGGCAGACGACCTAAGCAGAAATCTCATGGACCCACACGAGTGGAAACTGGAGCCAAAGATGTTCAGCTTTCTGAGAAACAAATGGGGGAGCCCAGAGATGGACCTGTTTGCCTCCCCTCAGAACTGCTAATTAGACAAATTCTGCACAAGGACTCCCCACAGACAAGCTTGGAAAGTGGATGCCCTGTCCTTTACCTGGGAAAGCCTCTCAGTTTGTCTTTCCCCCTCTGCCTCTCCTCTCGAAAGTTTTATTAAAGATCAAACAGGACAAACCTAGGACAATACTCTCTGCACCAGACTGGCCACGCCAAAACTGGTGCCCCCTCTTGCACAGTATGTCACTACAGGCACCATGGCACATGCCTCAGACTCCTTCCCCACTGTCCAGGCAGGAGGGCCAGATTCTGCACCCCCAGCTTCAAACACTGAACCTGGCAGTCTGACTAAGTACCTGAGTTCTCCTATACCATCCCTCAGCAAGCAAGTGCTGGATGTCATCCTGGAGGCAAGGAGGCCTAGTACTAGAAAATCCTATGCTGAAAAGTGGAAAAGATTCTGTTCCTGGAACCAGACTCTGGGGACGGGCACAACAGTGCCCAGTTTACCGCATATTCTTCAATACTTAACAGAGATGCTTCACATGGGCCTTTTCTTCTCTTCCATTAAAATTCATGCCTCAACCATTTCAGCACATTATAATACTGAGCCCACCCCTCTTCTCTCTCCCCCTACTGAAACAATTCCTCAGAGGGGCCAAAAATTTGAGACCACCCAGGAGAGCTCCTCCTCCTGCCTGGGACCTTAACTTTGTTATGGAAAAGCTCACTTTACCTCCTTTTGCGCCAGCTGCAGCTGCAGAGTTGAAATTCCTTTCCTTGAAAACAGCCTTCCTTCTAGCCATCACTTCAGCAAGGAGGGTGTCTGAATTACAGGCCCTCATGGCAGTGGAGCCTTTCATCATTCATGCGGACAGGGTGTCCCTCAGGACTAATCTTTCCTTTATGCCCAAGGTAGTATCCAGTGCTGCCCTTAATCAGTCCATTCATTTGCCAACCTTCTTTTCTAATCCACAGAACAAAGGGGAACTAATACTGTACTCCTTGGACGTGCACAGACAACTTAGATTTTACTGGGACAGGACCAAACCTCTCAGGAAATCTGAACAGCTGCTTAGTTGCCTTTGCTGCAGGGGCAGAGGGGAAGGCCATTTCAAAGCAAACTATTTCTAAGTGGATAGGCCTTTGCATTCTTTTCTGCTATAAACACCATGGAAAACCTGGCCCACAGGGGATAAGACCCCTTTTCACCAAGGCTGCATCTACTTCTACAGCCTTTCTCAGAGGTGTTCCTGCCAGGGACATCCTAGAAGCTGCTACCTGTAGTTCTGTACATACCTTCTCCAAGCATTGCCACTTGCCAATTTTTTCTAAATCCAGAGTTGGTTTTGCCACTGCAGTCTTTCATGGCCTAATTGCTGGTCCTAATGCTCAGTAATTGCCCCCTCCCTTCCTTAGCTTTGGGAATCTACCCAAATGTGATGACTGCAACAGTGAAACACGAGGAACATAGTACAGTTGTGTACACTTAACATAAATGTAGATGTTCGAGTGTATTCACTGTTGCAGTCCTGGTTAACCTCCTTCCAGCTCCCCCTGAATTCTGTTGGCTATACCTCTCTTCTTGTCTACTATACTTAAGCTTTCTGGTGTATTTCTTTTTTGTTGGAGGTGTAACCTTGCATATAATTGCTTCCCATTATGGGGGCACCTGACATCTGGGGCAAGAAAAACTGATGTAATGGCATCTGCTGCATGCTTTATACCCTTGATTACTTGACGTCATGGAAGATGAGACAGCAACCAATGCAGGAACCCAAGACTTTGATAATCAGGCCAACTGAGGGTTACCTGCAAGCAGATAACCCAAATGTAATGACTGCAGCAGTGAATACACTCTCTAAGTTCTATATTTATGGTAAGTGTACACAACTGTACTTGATGTACACACCATAACATTCCATAAGTGTTGTTCATCTCGCCTTCATTCTTATTTCCCACTCTCCTACCCCCTCCAGGGTTTTTTGAGGACCGAGATACTAGCTTATCCTGGTTGCTCAATCTTTCTATGGTTTTTCTCTTAGAGTGATAGAATGGCACATGGTATTAGACGCAGCAAACAAGATCTGAGGTCACTCAAGGTGCATCATGGGATAGGGACCTGTACTTGAACTATCTGAAGACCTTGAGCTTTGTAGAAGGTCGACTCTGAGGCGAGGATCGGCTCCGAACCAATCTCAAAGAATGAAGGCGAGATGACAAACTCACATGGAACATATTATGGTGAGTACATAACTTCTTTATCTTGTCTATATGCCATGCGAGCGACGAATTTTCTCTGCAAAGTATGTGAGAAGTTGAACTTAAAAAAAGGGTAGGCTTTCCCTTCCTTTGATTCCAATGCAAGGAAATGAACACCTCGGACATTAGAGATGATAAACATGAAAACCCTGTGGCAGAATTTCATTCTGGAAATTTTTGTAGTAACTTTTTCATAAAGTGCAGACCAATTATCAGTTGTTGTTAGATTTGGTAAGCCATCAAAGATGTATTATTGTAGAAAGAGAGTCTTTGTCATGAAATGGAAGATTCTGAATCCTCAGGGCTTGAACACCAAATGTAATTGGAATTACACTGTATAGCTTGACTGTTTTAACAATTCCTTTTTTCACCCATATATTGTTTTATATGTTCAGATTTTCTTAAACTCATGGAAGGCCTTATTCTGACATGTCTGACAGCTATTAATAAAACACCTAGCTTTTTTCCTCAGAAGTTAGTACATAGACTGTGCTAAGATCTTTAAAGAAATGTGCATTTTTAACTTTCCTGTTGCATTTCAAAATGTTTGGTAAGATATTTTTGTATCTTTTAGCACTTGGATTGGATACTGAGCAACCAGATTATGATTTGGACTCTGAAGATGAGGTGTTCGTGACTAAGCTGAAAAAGAAAATTGAAATCTCCCATTTCCAGTTTGAAGAGATGATTGACCATCTTGAAAAAGGGTGTGGGCAGCAGGTACTAAAATGCAGCATACTATTATAAAATGATCTTCAGTAAAATTGTCTGACAAATGTGCATTATTTTCTTTCCAGCATTTGTAACTTAGTTTGTCAGATTGGATATGTTCTTGTATTTTTTTATTTACCAATCTGATTGAAATAAAAAATTAAAGTCTGCATCTGAGCTAGTGTCATGGGCTGTATTGGCAGGTGTCCAATTTTTATGTCCTTTTTAATATGAATTCATTTATTTTTCCCCAAAGCCCCTGTGTTCTGGGTCACGTGTAATTCACTGGCACCTATTCAGGCATCCTGTGGTGAATAGGACACCGTGCCTAGCTATTGAGCGCTCTAGCTTTTGTGTGCTACTTGCATATTTTGACTCTTGTTCTTGATACTAGTTGTAAAAAAAGTGTGTTTTAGATGTTTACTACATTAAAGCTGTCAAAAATGTTGACTGCCATCTCCCAAGCCAAAACGTGCATGGACATTGTATCTGTTACTTAGGGAAAGGGTGTAACACTGCTATACTGGTCATTTCAGCCATTCCTTCTGAAAATAGAAAAGGAAGAAATTGATAGCCTACCTCCTTATTTGAAAGGTGGTAATGATCGAGTGTATCCATTGTGGAACTAGAAGATGTCTCTATTGCACTTACAGGTCAGTGCTGGATCACACCATCATAGGTTCATAGGTAGGTACTAGGCTTTCTGCCCAAATGGCATTTATAAGCCTAGCTGGAATGTGTTGGCTTTCGCAGCCCCCTTAGTTTAGTTCCCTGTGCCTCTGTCCAGCAGAGCCATTGAAGTGATTCCTGGGGTAAACTTTCGGTTTCCCATCCACTCGTCAAGGTTTCTGTTGAAGAGGGTTAACGAGGAGCTCTGCCTAATGTAGATTGGAATCTTGTTCCAGAGCATGGGAAGTCTCTGGGACAGGAATTTATCCCTCCAGCATGTCCTATTTATTGTTGTAGTGAAGTTTAGATCCCTGGAACGTGTGGCTCGAGGGGATATGGTTTTCTTTAGGTGGAGCATGTCCATCAATTCTGGGTTGGACATGGCCTTGTATGTCAGGCAGAGATCACCTCTGAGTAGGCGGTATGCAACCGAGTACATCTGAAGTTTCTTCACTTGAGCTGCATAGGGCATCTGCTTAAGGCCAGTGATCCTCTTGGTGAGGAACTTCTGTGGTCTTTCCAGTTGTTGCAGGTGTCTTGTAAGGTACGTCCCAAATGGGGCATTGTACTCTATGATGGGTCTGATGAGTGATGCGTAGAGGGGCCCAATGACCTCTTCGATCTGGATGCAAACCCTTTTGTGATTAGGTGGGCCACATAGTAGGATTTTCTAACCACTTTGGCAATGTGATTATCAAAGTAGTAGAGGTTACTGTCTACTTGGGTTCCCAGATCCCTTATTACGTCTTCCGTATTTAGGGGGCTACCACCTATGTGGTAGTTTGTGGGTACTTTGTTTTTTCCAAAGGGGATGACTATGCACTTTTTGGCATTTAGCTCGAGTCAGTAAGCAAAGAAGACTGAGAACATGCAAGCACACTGGCTTGAGGTAGAGAGTAAGGGTATTAAGGCAGATTTTATATCTCCATGTGTTGTGTTGTGTTATGCTCTGTCCTTGACTAGAGTACTAATAGCTCAAGATTAGCACAGATGTTATGGCTCTGCAAGTAAAGAGGAACCCGTGTAAGATGCACCCTTAGCAATCTTTTTGGCAGTGTGTGTACTGATGTGGAAGAGCAGTTTATTTCTCACCTGATCAGATGGAGTATTGTACAGGAGTTGCCTTTTGCATAGGGAGCTTATTTACTAAGCTACAAATTGCAGTAAAGTACTGGAACACGAGTCTCCACTAGAAAAGAAAATCTTAAACTTTGCAGTACTATTTCCAGTACGTGAACTACTGGACTTTCAAACAGCCATTACAACTAAGAAATAATGTGTCTAAGTCGATAAATTTAACTCCAAGCTGTCAAATAAGATTCAGCAATTTATATGTGAAGCTTAAAATTAATTTTACAAAAAAAGTAGCTCCTGTGATGTCAATAGTCATTTACACTTGACTGATGGGTTTGGTTCTGAACATCGGAACAGACTCTGCTGGTATTAAAACTCGCGATCACTAAAAAGCTCTTGAGCTTAAGCCCTACCCACAATGCCTCTCTCCTAGTTACCTCAGATCCTATTTGTCGCATTCAGAGAGATATGCTTTCGCCAGAGCTCTCGAGCTAAGGTGGTTTATTTTTTTCTATCTATAACCGTTCCTAAAAAAATTTTCTTCACTATATATTTCTACTTGTTCCTATGTGATTTCTGCCCCCCCCCCTTTTTTTGTTAAGTCCGTAGAAGTGTATTCTTTTTACCATTGTTGGTAGTTCTCTTCTTCCATACAGCTATGTATTCTTCTACCATTGTTGGTAGGTTCTCCCTTCTCGATTAAAAAAAAGCCTTATTGTTTTGCTTACGTTCTGGTTCCTTTAAAGTTTTTGGTAGAAAAATCTTAAGACCTTCTGTTTTTTTAAGAGGTGCTAGAAATGTGGCCAGTGGATTCACCCTTTCTGTTCAACTTTTTTCTTCTGAAGAAATACCACACTCGCATTGTGTCTTAAGAATACATTAATTTTGAGACAGAGGCCTTCTCTGGTACTGACAGGGGAGTAAAGTGAAATGTCTCTTATCAGGCTTCTTTTGTTTCATAAAAATGAAGAGAATGGAAGCACTATGGTGCCACCTTCCTCCTCGGCAGTCTTTTAGATGACAGAACTTCGGTTTACTTAAGTTCCTCTGGACCGCCTACTTATAAGCATATTGCTGTGGTTCCAACAGCAGCTATGGACCTGATGGCCTTATCTGAATCTGCATCTTCAGCACCGAAGATCTTAGGTTCCAAATCAAGTACTGCTTCAGTTCCAACAGCGTCTATGGAACCAATAGCCTTATTGGTATCTGTATCGACACCAAAGGATCTTCAGTTTCAAATCAAATATTGCTTCGGTTCCAATAGCATCTTTGGAACTGAAAACCCTATTGGTGTCTGCAACTTTGGCAACAAAAGGATCTTTGATTCCGAAACAAATAATGTGAAGTTGTTAAATCTCGCCGTTTATTCTCACTGATGAGTTCGGAGCTGATCCTCTGCACCGACACGGCTGATAGCAAAGCTCAAGGTTTGCCAGTAGCTCGAGACCAAGCCCCTTATCCCGCAATGCACTGCTGGAATTACCTCAGATCTAGTTTGCCATGGCAAGAGAGATCTCGGTGATCCAGTCAGCTCGGACCATATTTTTTGCTAAATCGCAAGTTTAAAAATTTATTTCTCCCTCTTTTTGATATATTATTCTCTATTTAGTGTGTGTTTTTCTCGTTAAAATTCTATAGTTATACGCAGGTTAGATTGTAGTAGATAGTGCCCTGTGTTTGCTTAGATGTTCGTGTTTCACTGTTGTAGTCATTACACTTGGGTTTTCCTGCTGGCAGACGACCTGCAGTCGGCCCGAGTTCCAAAGTCTTGGTCCGGTGTCGGTTGCTGTCGCCTCTTCCCTGACGTCAGTGCGCCAGGGGTATAAAAGTTGCAACAGACGCCATTTTCTTCAGTCTTTCTTGCCGCGCGGTGCCAGAAGCAAAAGCAGTTCGCAAGTGCCAGTTGGCCAACTCCTGGGATTTTCAAAATTGAATTTCAGAACCGGTCTTCAATAAAACTATAAGTACCCCGTTGGGGAAACATTTTCTTGCTCCAGACCGATGTTAGTAAAAGTTAATAATTGTATTTCTTGTGGGAAGCAAATACCTCATAAGGACTTTTACTCTTACTGCATTCCTTGCCTAGGCCTTGACCACGACGTTAGTAGTTGTCTGTTTTGTGCTAGATTCAATAAACGCACTATTAAACGTCGGTTTGATTTTGCTTTACATTATTTTGGATGAAGATTTAATTACATAATGCCGTCGGAACAACCGACTGGAATGTATAAAAAATGCAAAGACAAAGAAAAAGACAGGCATCCGAGGTCCAAAACAGATGAAGCCTCTTCTAGGCCAGTCGCCGGTTCTCAGTGAGGCACTTTCGCAGCCCCTGACACCCGCTACCTCAGAGCCACAGGCCATAACAGACAGCCACATGGAGACACTGAGGCCTGTGGAAACTCAAGATGTTCATCGTGTTATCCTGTTGCAGTCATCACACTTGGGTTATCCTGTCGTCAGGCGGTCCCGCAGTCTGCTTGAGTTCCAAAGTCTTGGTCCGGCATCGGTTGCTGTCACTTCTTCCCTGAAGGCAGTGCGCCAGGGGGGTATACAAGAGGCATCCAACGCCATTTTCTCTAGTCTTTCTTGCCGCGCGGTGCCCGAAGCAGAAGCAGTTCGCAAGTGCCTGTCGGCTGACACCTGAGATATTCGAATCGAATTTCAGTCCAAAGTCTTCAAAGCTAAGTACCCCGTTGGGGAACCTTTTCTTGCCTCAGTCTGATGTCAGAAAAAGTTAATTGCATTTCTTATGGGAAGCAAATACCTCAAGGATTTTCATTCTTATTGTATACCTTGCCTAGGCCCAGACCACAATGTCACTGGTTGTCGGTTTTGTGCTAGGTTCATTAAGCGGAGCTATAAAGCGACGCTTTGATTTCGCTCGACACTACTTCGGTAGGAAATTTAATTATACTATGCCGTCGGAGCAACCGACTACCGGCGTGTATAAAAAACGCAAAGATAAAGATAGGCAGCCTAGATCCAAGCCAGACTCCGAAGCCTCTGCTGGGACGGTCTCCGGTTTTCAGTGAGGCGCCTACGCAGCCCCTGACGACCACTGAATTAGAACCCCAGACCGCTTCGGAATCTCAAGCAGAGAGTACTAGGCCGATGCAGCCATTTTCTTTAGGCCCTACCGACAACATTGCAGAAGGAGGAGCCGGTGCTGTGGAAACACCTTCGGTTTCAGAAGGTGTCTTTAGACCGACTACCCTCACCATAAAATCTTATGGTAAGCTTAAGACTCCTTTAAAACCTAAAACGACTGTACATCAGTCTCCAGTTCAAGGCTCCATGCCTAAGAAACAGATGCTTAAGATGGCTGAAGATTTGATTACTCTGATCAGGGGTTCCCAACCCCCCCCCCCAGACAAAAGGCCAAGACAAGAGGAGGATTATGCCTCCTCTGAGCAAGTTTCTATTTCTTCAGACTCCTCTGAGGAACATGATTACTCCTTCCCCCCTTATGAAGATTCTGATGCTGAAGATTCTATTCCCTCAGCATCTCCCCCTGAAGACTATTCCTTTGGGGAAACCTTACATACCATGAGGGAACATTTCCACTGGGAAGGTCAGGACTACTCCGACTCAAAGAAAAGGCTCCGAGAGTTTCTTTTACTTCCCCAGCACAGACCACTTGCTATCCCTCCAGTTTGACATTGTGGATGATGTTTACTTAGAATCTGGTCTAAATCCAGATTCTCTGCCACCTGCTCCAGCCAAACCAGACAGATGTTAGAGTGCCTGACTCTCACAAATTCCTTTACAAAAGCCGTGTTGCTGACCCAGAAACAATTTCCCCGGGTCCCAAAGGAGCTAAGGCTTCTATGGCTAAAAATCCTGTGCCCTCTGAAAGGGACTCCAGAGCACTAGATAGGTGGGGGAAGAAGGTTTACACCTCAGCTACTCTAGCTATGAGAGCACTATATTGTCAGTTTCACATGCTGAAATATCAGCAATTCTTAATGTCTCAATTAAAACAAAAGTTGAGCACACACTGTCAACAGTCTGAATTCAAGGAAATGCAGGATATGTTGCATGCAGCTGAACAGGTAGGCAAACATACTTTACAATGTGGATTTGATTCCTTGGAAGCCTCCTGTAGAGCAGCTGTTACTTGGTCTGTCATACGTAGGCATGCTTGGTTAAAGGAACAAACTCTGCCTGATCATGTAAAAGCAAAATTACTAGATGCACCTTTACAGCAGGATGTCTTATTTGGTGTCAAAGCAGAAGAGGTTTTAAAGAAAATGGAGGATAAGGCAAAGTCTATGCAGACAGTCAAAGATTTCTTACAGGTACAACCCCCTCGTTTCAGCAGAAATTGGCCAACGAAAAATTGGTCCTTTCCAGCTTCTGACAGACCACAGAGGGTTAAATACAGACGCCCTGGGGGCAGAGGTCAAGCACAAATCCCTTACAAACCTTGCCAATGGGGCACTGCAACACAGAAGGGAGGAGAAGACAGGCCCCAAACTACTAGAAGACAAACGCAATGACTTAAACCTCAAACTGCCAAGCAAAACTCTCTTGGCAGCTCCCTTGGGAGGAAAATTAGCACTTTTTGCAGACAACTGGTGCATCATTACAAAGGACAAATGGGTCCTAGACATTATCTCGCAAGGATACAGATTCCATTTCCACACCTTGCCAAGGATAAAAGGAATGCCAAACCTGCCACAAAATCAATGGGCAGAGGCACAAAAACAAATTGCAGCTCTCATGGACATGAGAGCCATTCAGCTGGTACCTACACAGGAGCAAGGCCAAGGATTTTATTCAAGGCTCTTTCTAGTCCCCAGAAAGGACATTGCATGGAGACCCATTCTGGACCTTTCAATTCTAAACACTTACTTGCAAGTACCCAAATTCAAGATGCTAACACTACAGCAGCTTCTTACCATGTTGGGCAAGAAGGCTTGGCTAGTAACGTTGGACCTCAAGGAGGCATAGCTACATGTCCCTATCAGACAAAATTGCAGAAGATACCTCCGTTTCATTGCAGGTTCAACCCTTTACCAATTCTCTGCACTGCCCTTTGGCTTATCTACTGCACCCAGGGTCTTCACAAAATGCTTGGCACCAGTAATTGCATACTGCAGACAGAGGAATTCAGATATACCCATACCTGGACGACTGCCTCATCCAAGCAGAAAGCAAGGACATTCTCTTACAACATCTGGCGTTTGTCAAACACCACCTAAGTTGCCTAGGGTACACAGTAAACGAAAAGAACAAAACTAGTGCCCTCACAGAACATGACCTTCCTGGGTGCCAGCTTGAATACAACGGCCCAGATGTCTTATCTCATGCCAGACAAGCAACTACAACTCACTCAGTACTTCAAAATAATGGCAACAAAGACCCAACTCCCTGCAAGAAAAATTCTGCAGGCCTTTGGATTCATGGCATCTTGCATACTACTAATACCATTTGCAAAACTGTATATGAGGAAATTACAATGGTACCTGAAAAGCGTATGGACTCAACACAGCCACAGCTTGGAAACAATGATTCCTCTCATTCCCTGCCTTCAAAACAAGTTTCTGTGGTGGTCACAGGCATGTCACCTCAACAAGGGTCAGCCTTTCACCTTACCCCCAGCCAGGCAAACTATGACAACAGATGCATCGTACTATTCCTGGGGGGCACACATGGCAGGACAGTGTGTTCAAGGCAAATGGACTTCAGATCAAAGATATCTGCACATCAATCAAAAAGAAATGCTAGCTGTACAAAATGCTCTGACGGCCTTCAAGGACCTTTTACATCCAGGACAACTTATAATAAGGACAGACAATGCAACAGTAATGTGGTACATAAACAAGCAAGGGGGTACACACTCCTACCATCTATGCAGGCAAGCAATGACCTTGTGGAACACAGCACTGACTTACCAAGTTCAATTACAAGCACAATTCCTGCTAGGAAGAAAGAACACATTGGCAGACGACTTAAGCAGGAACATCATGGATCCCCATGAGTGGAAACTGGATCCACAAGTATTTGCAATGATAACTCAAAAAATGGGGGCGCCCAGACATAGACCTGTTTGCCAACCCCAAAAACAATCGGCTACCAAACTTTTGCACAAGGACATTCCACCATCAAGCTTGGAAAATGGACTCACTGTCTGTTGGAAAATGTTGACAGTATATGCCTTCCCTCCTCTGCCTCTTCTAACAAAAGTGCTGCTGAAAGTCAGAATGGAGAGACCACAGATGATACTCATTGCCCCAGACTGGCCACGCCAGCACTGGTACCCACTACTAAGAAACATGGCCCACGGCCCACCATGGATTTTACCACAAATTCCTCATCTGCTCACACAGCAAGACAGTCAGATTCTACACAGCCAGCTCAAGACCTTAAATCTGGCTGTATGGCAGATCACCTGAACAACCAGCCAGCTCCTCTATCACAAGCCGTTATGTATGTCATTCTGGAGGCCAGGAGGCCCAGCACCAGGAAAGCCGACAAATGGAAAAGATTTTGCGCCTGGAACCAAGCTAAAGGCCAAAGTCCCCTTGAGCCGGACATACCTCTGATTTTACAATATCTGAGATGTTACACAAAGGACTTTACTTTTCATCTATTAAAATCCACGCCTCGGCTATTTCAGCTCACTCCCAACACGGATCCTCCCTTATTTTCACATCCACTTCTAAGGCAGTACCTCAGAGGGGCCAAAAACATAAGGCCTCCCAGGAGAGCACCAACGCCGACTTGGGACCTCAACTTTGTTCTGGAAAAGCTTACGCTACCACCTTTCGAGACAGCTTTCTCAGCTGATTTAAAGTTTATATCATGGAAAACTGCCCTGCTGCTAGCAATTACTTCAGTCAGAAGAGTATCAGAGCTACAGGCACTAATGGCAGTGGAGCCTTTCCTCATTTTCCATCAAGACAGAGTCTCTCTATGAACTAACCCCTCCTTTATGCCAAAGGTGATATCCAGTGTGGCTTTAAATCAAACCATCCATTTACCCACTTTTTTCCCAAATCCACAGAACAAAGGAGAAAGACTCCTGCACTCATTGGACATTCACAGGCAACTACGTTACTACTTGGATAAAACTAAGGCTTTCAAAAAATCTGACCAGCTTTTTGTATCCTATGCAACAGCATCACAAGGAAAGGCTATCTCAAAATAAACCATTTCAAAATGGATAGGACATTGCATACATTTTTGCTACACCCATCATGGAAAACCAGTTCCTGCTACCATAAGGCCCCGCTCCACCAGGACAGTAGCTACATCTACACCCTTCCTCAAGGGGGTGCCAACCAAGGATATTCTGGAAGCTGCAACTTGGAGTTCAGTACACACCTTCACCAAACACTATCACTTACTACTATACTCTAAGACTAGAGCTGGCTTCGCCACTGCAATTTTTCAGGGCCTACTACCCTCTTCTAACCCTGTTTGATTCCACCTTCCATCCTTAGCTTTGGGATTCAACCCAAGTGTGATGACTGCAGCAGGGTAACAATGAACATAGTACAGTTTTGTACCTACCATAAATGTAGATGTTCGAGTGTTCACCCTGCTGCAGTCCAGGTTACTCTCCCTCCATCCTCTCTGATTTAACTGAAACCTTTCTATGCCCTTATATCTGATACTACCTTTGGGGTGTATTTGCTTATAGCTGGAGGTATGTTTTGTTTATTATTGGTACTATGTAGTGACCTATTGGGGGGGGGCACCTGACATCTGGGGCAAGAAAAACTGAAGAAAATGGCGTCGGATGCCTCTTATATACCCCTGGCGCACTGACGTCAGGGAAGAAGCGACAGCAACCGATGCCGGACCAAGACTTTGGAACTCAGGCCGACTGCGGGACCGCCTGACGACAGGATAACCCAAGTGTGATGACTGCAGCAGGGTGAACACTCTTAACATCTACATTTATGGTAGGTACAAAACTGTACTGTATTGAGCCTATGGAAACTATGCCCTCAGATGGGTCCGGAGCCGCTGAGCAGGCACCGGCTTCTGAGGGTGTTTTCAGACCTTCACAGCTTACAATTAGCTACTACAGCATCAAAGGCAAAGTCAAAAACACCATTGAAGACAAGGAAACAAGTGCAGCATTCTTCAGAACAGTCATCCATGCCAAAGAAACAGATGCTTAAAATGGCCGAAAACCTTATTACTTTAATCAGGTTCTCCCATCCCCCTCCTGACAAAAGGCTTAGGCAAGACGCTGATTATGATTCCTCTGATCAGGTTTCCATTTTCTCTGATTCTTCTTCTAACCAGGGCTGTTCTCTCCCTCCCTATGAGGACTTTGATGCTGAAGAGTCCATTCCTTCAGCCTCACCGCCTGAGGATTACTCTTTTGGGGGAAACCCTGCACACCATGAGGGAGCATTTCCATTGGGAGAGCCAGGATTACTCAGAATCCAAGAAAAGGCTCAGAGATTTCCTTTTATTGCCTCAGCACAGGCCCCTGGCTATATCCCCCCTGTGCTTGATATTGTAGATGATGTTTTTTTCTGAATCCAGTCCGTCTCCAGATTTTTTACCCCCTGCACCAGTAAAGCCAGACAGGTATTTACAGGGTCCCTGACTCTCGTAAATTTCTTTACAAAAACCTTGCTGCAGACCCAGAAACAATTTCTCAGGGTCCTAAAGGGGTTAAAGCTTCCACTGCCAAAAATCCTGTCCCCTCAGATAGGGATTCCAGAGCTCTGGACAGATGGGGGAAAAAGTTTACACTTCTGCTACTTTAGCTGTAAGAGCTTTAAACTGTCAGTTTCACATGCTTAAATATCAACAGTATCTGATGTCATTGTTAAAGAAGAAAATGGTTACAAGTATAGAAAGTCCTGACAGTAAAGAAATGCAGGATTTATTGCATGCAGTTGAACAAGTGGGAAAGCATACTCTGCAGTGTGGTTTTGATTCATTAGAGGCTTCTTGTAGAGCCGCAGTTACAGGCTCAGTTATTCGAAGACATTCTTGTTTGAAAGAACAAAGTTTACCTGACCATGTTAAAGTAAGATTATTGGATGCTCCACTACAGCATGATACTTTGTTTGGTGTTAAGGCAGAAGAGGTGTTAAAGAAAATGGAGGAGAAAGCTAAGTCAATGCAAACTGTGAAATATTTCTTACAGGTTCAACCACCTAGATTTAGCAGAAACTGGCCTTCAAAAAATTGGTCCTTTCCAGTGTCAGACAGGCCACAAAGAGGCAGATACAGATGCCCAAGAGGCAGATCTCAGCCCCACGGCTCCTACAGACCTAAACAATGGGGTGCTTCAACACCCAAAGGAGGAGAAGACAAATCACAACCGTATAGGAAACGGTCACAATGATTTCCCTCTGCAAATGCCAAGCTCTTACCAGTTGACAGCACCCCTAGGGGGAAAGCTAGCATTTTTCTCAAAAAATTGGCACATGATCACCCAAGACCAATGGGTTCTGAATATAGATGTTCATCGTGTTACACTGTTGCAGTCATTACACTTGGGTTATCCTGCCGTTAGGCCGTCCCACAGTCGGCCAGAGTGCCAAAGTCTTAGTCCGGCATCGGTTGCTGTCGCCTCCTCCCTGACGTCAGTGCGACAGGGGTATATAAGATGCAGCCGACGCCATTTTCTTCAGTCTTTCTTGCCGCGCGATGCCCAAAGCAGAAGCAGTTCGCAAGTGTCGGTCGACTCCTGAGATTTTCATTCTGAATCCAGAACCGAAGTCTTCTAAAAAAGCTAAGTACCCCGTTGGGGAAACATTTTCTTGCCTCAGACCGATGTCAGTAAAAGTTAATTGTATTTCTTGTGGGAAGCAAATACCTCATAAGGATTTCCACTCCTATTGTATTCCATGCCTAGGCCCTGACCACGACGTCACTGGTTGTCGGTTTTGTGCTAGGCTTAACAAGCACATTATTAAACGTCTGTTTGATTTTGCCCGACATTATTTTGGTATTAAATTCAATTACACCATGCCGTCGGAAATTCCGATGACCGCAATGCATAAAAAGTACAAGGACAGGCGTCCGTGGCCCAAAACTGACGACGAGGCCTCTTCTAGGCCGTTCGCCGGTTCTCCGGTTTTCAGCAAGGCGCCTATGCAGCCCCTGACTGCCGCTTCCACAGACCACATCCGACTCCCACATGGAGCTGGATGGGCCTTCGGGCACACTAGGTCTTCAGCTTACTGATCCTAAACCTATAGAGGGAATCTAAGTAGCTGAGCAATCAGCAGTTACAGAGAGTGTTTTCAGACCTACCCAGTTAACTATTAAAAACCCTCTGTTAAGTCTAAGCTCCCTTAAAAGCAAAGAAACAGACACAACTCTCCCAAGGACAGGCTTCCATGCCTAAGAAACAAATGCTAAAAATGGCCGAGGACCTAATCACCCTATCAGGGGGTCCCATCCCCCTCCTGATAAAAGGCCCAGACAGGATGCAGACTATTTCCTCAGACTCTTCCTTGGACCTAGGATATTCTTTACCTCCTTATGAGGATTCTGATGCTGAGGAATCAATTCCATCAGCCTCTCTGCCTATGGATTACTCCTTTGGGGAGACCTTACATACCATGAGGGAGCACTTCCTTTGGGAAGGTCAGGATTACTCAGACTCCAAGAAAAGGCTCAGAGACTTCCTCTTATTGCCTCAACACGGACCCCTTGCTATCCCGCCAGTTTTAGACATTGTGGATGATGTGTACACTGAATCCAGTTTGAACCCTGACTCCTTACCCCCAGCCCCAGTTAAACCTGATAGATATTAGAGTCCCTGACTCAAATTTCTGTACAAAAGCCCTGTTGCTGACCCTGAAACTATTTCTCAGGGACCCAAAGGGATTAAGGCTTCATCAGCAAAAAACCCAGTTCCCTCTGACAGAGATTCCAGAGCTTTAGACAGATGGGGAAAGAAGATATATACGTCTGCAACTTTAGCAATGAGAGCCTTGAATTGCCAGTTTCACATGCTAAAATATCAGCAATTTTTGATGTCTCAGTTGAAGCAAAAGATGCTTCCAGATTCAGATCCTCCTAACTTAAAAGAAATGCAGGATTTATTGCATGCTGCTGAATAAGTGGGAAAGCATACTTTGCAGTGTGGGTTTGACTCCTTAGAGGCCTCCTGTAGAGCAGCAGTTACAGGCTCTGTCATTAGAAGGCATGCTTGGTTAAAAGAGCTTACGTTACCAGATCAGGTTAAGGTCAAATTATTGGATGCACCATTGCAGCAGGATGTGCTGTTTGAAGTTAAGGCAGAGGAGGTATTAAAGAAGATGGAGGATAAGGCAAAATCTATGCAAACGGTGAGAGATTTCTTACAGGTTCAGCCTCCTCGTTTTAGCAGAAATTGGCCAACAAAGAATTGGTCCTTTCCAGTCACTGGCAAACCTCAAAGGGGCAGATACCGACGTCCAAGAGATAGAGGTTAGACACCAAGGCCCTTACATACCTCGACAATAGGGCACACCAGGCCAGAAAGAAGGAGAAGACAGGCCTCAACCTTATAAAAAACAGACTCAATGACTTTCCACTACAGCTGCCAAACAGTTCTCTCTTGGCAGCCCCCTTAGGAGGAAAACTGACACTTTTCTATCAACTGGCATTGCATCACCAAAGACAAATGGGTTCTCAACATTGTATCTCAAGGTTACAGGTTCCATTTTCACACCCTACCAAGACTAAAAGGAATGCCAAATCTGCCACCCAATCAATGGGCAGAGGCTCAAAAACAAATTACAGCACTCATGGACATGAGCTATTCAAAAGGTACCACCACAGGAAGAAGGACAAGGATTTTACTCAATACTCTTTGTGGTTCCCAGAAAGGGCAAAGCCTGGAGACCCTTTCTGGACCTTTCTACATTAAACACTTAGCTGGATGTACCGAAATTCAAGATGTTGACACTACAGCAGCTTCTTCCCATGCTGGGCAAGAAAGCTTGGCTCGTGACGTTGGACCTCAGAGGCATACCTGCATGTCCCTATCAGACAAAACTGCAGAAGATGCCTCAGATTTATAGCTGGTTCAATGCACTATCAATTCTCTGCACTGCTCTTTGGCTTATCTACTGCGCCCAGGGTCTTCACAAAGTGCCTGGCACCAGTAATTGCATTTTGCAGGCTAAAAGGAATTCAAATTTATCCATACCTGGACGACTGCCTGATTCAAGCAGAGAGCAAGGACATTGTACTACAGCATCTGGCATACGTAAAAAAGTTAAGTTGCCTGGCGTACGCAGTAAACGAAAAGAAATCAACACTAGTGCCCTCACATCATATAATATTCCTGGGTGCCAGCTTGAACACAACGGCCCAGATGGCTTATCTCACGCCAGACAAGCAAGGACAGCTGACTCAATATTTTCAGTTAATGGCAACAAAGACCCAAATCCCTGCAAGAAAAATTCTGCAGGCCTTTGGCTTCATGGCATCTTGCATACTACTAATTCCATATGCCAGACTGCATATGAGGAAACTATAATGGTACCTAAAGAGCATATGGTCTCAACACTGTCAAAGTTTGGAAACGGTTATACCACTCATTCCTTGCCTACAAAAGGAGTTTCAATGGTGGGCACAAGCTTGTCACCTCAACAAGGGACAGCCTTTCACTCAACTCACAGCCAGCAAACACTGACAACAGATGCATCGTATTATGCCTGGGGAGCACACATGGCAGGAAAATGTATCCAGGGCGAGTGGCCCACAGAGCAAAGACATCTCCACATCAATCAAAAAGAGATGCTAGCTGTACAAAATGCTATTATAGCTTTCAAGGGCCTATTGCATCCTGGACAATTTCTACTAAAGACAGACACCACCACAGTTATGTGGTATATAAACAAGCAAGGGGGCACACACTCCTACCCCCTCTGCAGACAAGCCATGACCTTGTGGAGCACAGCTATAAAACTACCAAGTTCATCTGCAAGCACAATTCCTGCCAGGAGAGAAAAACACATTGGCAGACGACCTAAGCAGAAACATTATGGACCCGCACGAATGGGAACTGAATCCAGAAATATTCAGAATGATAACACAAAAATGGTGGAGCCCGGACATGGATCTGTTTGCTTCCCCAAAGAACTGCCAATTACAGAAATTCTGCACAAGGAGCTACCATCCACAAGCATGGAAAGTGGATGCCCTCTCATTCAGCTGGAAAAAACTACATGTATACGCTTTCCCTCCTTTACCTCTCCTCCCAAAGATACTCATAAAAGCCAGGCAGGAATAGCCAAAAATGATACTGATTGCACTAGACTGACCACGCCAGCACTGGTACCCAATCTTAAAGAACTTAGCACAAGAACCACCCTGGATTTTGCCTCAAATCCCAGAGTTGCTGACACAACACAACAATCAAATACTTCACAGCCAGCTAAAGACCTTAAACCTAGCTGCATGGAAAATTCCGTAGTCAAGCAAGCAGTGCCTCTCTCCAAAGCTGTTATGGATGTCATTCTGGAGGCCAGAAGGCCTAGCACCAGGAAAGCATACTCTGATAAATGGAAGAGATTCTGTGCCTGGAACCAAGCACACAGCCTTGACCCTCTTATCCCAAACATTCCTCAGATACTGCAATACTTAACTGAGATGCTGGACAAGGGTCTCTCTTTCATCCATCAAGATCCATGCCTCAGCTATCTCTGCTCATTACAACACAGATCCACCAATTTTTTCTAATCCTTTGCTCAAACAATACCTCAGAGGGGCTAAAAACATAAGACCGTCCCGTAGGGCACCTACACCAACTTGGGACCTCAACTTTGTTTTGGAAAAATTAACTCTACCTCCTTTTGAGCCAGCTAACACAGCAGAAATAAAGTGCATCTCTTGGAAAACTGCTCTGCTACTGGCAATTACACCAGCACGAAGAGTTTCAGAATTACAGGCTCTAATGGCACTGGAACCTTTCCTCATCTTCCACCAGGACAGGGTGTCTTTAAGAACTAACCCTACGTTTATGCCAAAGGTGGTATCAAGTGTGGCTCTAAACCACACTGTTCACTTGCCAACTTTATATCCAAAACCACAGAACAAAGGGGAGAAACTTCTACTTTCTTTGGACATCACAGACAGTTATGCTTCTACTTGGACAAAACCAAAGCTTTCCGAAAATCTGAGCAATTATTGGTAGCATACGCTGCAGGACCACAGGGAAAAGCCATTTCAAAGCAGACTATTTCAAAATGGATATGACACTGTATACGATGTTCGTGTTACACTGCTGCAGTCATTATACTTGGGTAATCCTGCCGTCAGGCGGTCCCGCAGTCGGCCAGAGTTCCAAAGTCTTGGTCCGGCGTCGGTTGCTGTCGCTTCTTCCCTGACGTCAGTGCGCCAGGGGTATATAAGATGCATCTGACGCCATTTTCTTCAGTCTTTCTTGCTGTGCCCAAAGCAAAAGCAGTTCGCAAGTGCCGGTCGGCCGACTCCTGAGATTTTCGAAGTCGAATTTCAGATCCGTAGTCTTCAATAATGCTAAGTATCCCATTGGGGAAACTTTTTTCTTGCCTCAGACCGATGTCAGAAAAAGTTAATAATTGTATTTCTTGTGGGAAGCAAATACCTTATAAGGTCTTCCACTCTTACTGTTTTCCATGCCTAGGCCCTGACCACGACGTCACTAGTTGTCGGTTTTTTGCTAGATTTAACAAAAGTACTATAAAACGACGTTTTATTTTGCTTTGCACTACTTTGGCCGAAGGTTCAATTACACAATGCCGTCGGAACAACCGACTACCGCAATTCTTAAAAAATGCAAAGACAAGGATAAAGACAGGCATCCGAGGTCCAGAACTGACGAAGAAGCCTCTTCTAGGCCAGTCGCCGGTTCGCTGGTTCTCAGTGAGGCGCTTTCGCAGCCCCTGACACCTGCTACCTCAGAGCCACAGGCCGCCTCCGACTCCCACGTGAAAACAACTAGGCCTCTGGAAACTCAAGGTATTGGGCCTACGGAAACTAACCTCTCAGATGGGTCCAGAGCCGCTGAGCAGGCATCGGCTTCTGAGGGTGTTTTCAGACCTTCACAACTTACCATTAAAACAGCAGCCAAGCAAAAAGGCCATTTAAAGACAAAGAAGCAAGTACAACATTCTCCTGGACAGTCCTCCATGCCTAAGAAACAGATGCTTAAAATGGCCGAAGACCTCATTACTCTAATCAGGGGTTCCCATCCCCCTCCTGAGAAAAGGCCTAGGCAGGATACAGACTATGATTCTTCTGACCAGGTTTCCATTTTCTCTGATTCCTCTTCAGACCAGGGATACTGTCTACCCCCCATGGGGACTCTGATGCTGAATAATCTATCCCTTCAGTCTCTCCTCCTGAGGATTACTCTTTTGGGGAAACTTTACATACCATGAGGGAGCATTTCCATTGGGAAAGTCAGGATTATTCAGAATCCAAGAAAAGGCTCAGGGACTTCCTTTTATTGCCTCAGCACAGGCTCCTGGCTGTTCCGCCTGTGTTAGATATTGTGGATGATGTGTTCCCTGAATCCAGCTCATCTCCTGATTCTTTGCCCCCTGCACCAGCCAAGCCAGATAGGTATTATAGAGTCCCTGACTCACATTAGTTTCTTTATAAAAACCCTTGTGCTGACCCAGAAACCATTTCCCAGGGTCCCAAAGGGGTTAAGGCTTCCATTGCAAAAAATCCAGTCCCCTCTGACAGAGATTCCAGAGCTTTGGATAGATGGGGGAAGTATACACGTCTGCAACTTTAGCAGTAAGGGCTTTAAATTGCCAGTTTCACATGCTTAAGTACCAACAATATTTAATGGCTCAGTTAAAACAGAAAATGCTTGCAAGCTCAGAAGCTCCTGACTATAAAGAAATGCAGGATTTATTGCATGCAGTTGAACAGGTGGGAAAACATACTCTGCAATGTGGTTTTGATTCATTAGAGGCCTCTTGTAGAGCCACAGTTACAGGTTCTGTGATTCGAAGACATGCTTGGTTAAAAGAATAGAGTTTACCTGATCATGTTAAGGCAAAATTATTGGATGCTCCTTTACAGCATGATACCTTGTTTGGTGTTAAGGCAGAAGAGGTGTTAAAGAGAATTGGAGGCTAAAGCTAAATCTATGCAAACAGTCAGATTTCTTACAGGTACTGCCACCTTGATTTAGCAGAAATTGGCCTACAAAGATTTGGTCCTTTCCAGTGTCAGACAGGCCACAGAGAGGCAGATACAGACGCCCAAGAGGCAGATCTCAACCCCAAGGCTCTAACAGACAACGACAGTGGGGTACCTCAACCCCAAAAGGAGGTGAGGACAGGTCTCAACCTTACACAAAACCGTCCCAATGACTTCCCCCTTCGTATGCCAAGCACTGCTCTTTTGGCAGCCCCCTTAGGGGGAAAACTAGCACTTTTTTTTCTCAAAATTGACAAACAATCACCCAAGACAAATGGGTTCTGAATATTGTGTGTCAAGGTTACAGGTTCCACTTTCACAATTTACCAAGACTAAAAGGAATGCCAAACCTGCCACATCAATGGGCAGAGGGTCAAAAACAAATTTCAGCCCTCCTGGACATGAGAGCTATTCAAAAAGTACCACAGCAGGAACAAGGGCAAGGATTTTACTCAAGACTCTTCCTGGTCCCCAGAAAGGACAAAACCTGGAGACCCATACTAGACCTGTCAACATTAAATACTTACCCGGATGTTCCAAAATTCAAAATGTTGACACTTCAGCAGCTTCTTCCCATGCTGGGCAAGAAGGCTTGGCTTGTTACTTTGGACCTCAGAGGCATACCTGCATGTCCCTATCAGACAAGATTACAGAAGATACCTCAGATTCAAAGCTGGTACAATGCACTACCAATTCTCTGCACTGCCCTTTGGCTTATCTACTGCGCCCAGGGTCTTTACAAAGTGCCTGGCACCAGTATTTGCATTCTGCAGACAAAAAGGAATTAAAATATATCCATACCTGGATGACTGCCTCATTCAAGCATAGAGAAAGGACATTCTTCTAAAGCATCTGGCGTTTGTAAAAAGGTTGCTAATTTCTCAAAGAATTCAAAACAAGTGCGCCCTCGCAACAGATAATATTCCTGGGTGCCAGCTTAAATACAACGGCCCAGATGGCTTATCTCACGCCAGACAAACAAGGACAACTGACTCAATATTTTCAATTACTGGCAAAAGAGTCCCATCTCCCTGCAAGAAAAATTCTGCAGGCCCTGGGATTCATGGCATCCTGCATACTACTAATACCATATGCCAGACTGCATATGAGGAAATTACAATGGTACCTAAAAAGTGTTTGGACTCAACCCTCTCACAGTTTAGAAGCAGTAATACCAATAATTCCCTGCCTACAACAGGAGTTTCGATGGTGGGCACAGGCATGTCACCTCAACAAGGGTCAGCCTTTCACTCAACCTACAGCCAGACAGACTCTAACAACAGATGCTTTGGATTACGCCTGGGGAACACACATGGCAGGAAAATGTATTCAGGGCAAGTGGCCCACAGACCAAATGCATCTTCACATCAATCAAAAAGAGATGTTGGCTGTTCAAAATGCCCTAACAGCTTTCAAGGGCCTTCTGCATCCAGGACAGTTATTAAAGACAAGACAGCACCACAGTAATGTTTTACATAAACAAGCAAGGGGGCACTCATTCTTATTCCCTACGCAGGCAAGCCATGACCTTGTGGAACACAGCTCTAACTTATCAAGTTCATCTGCAAGCACAATTCCTGCCAGGAAAGAAAAACTCTCTGGCAGACGATCTAAGCAGAAATATCATGGACCCTCACAAATGGAAATTGAATCCACAAATCTTGAGCATGGTAACGCAAAAATGGGGATGGCAAGACATGGATCTTTTTGCCTCCCCACTGAATTGCCAACTAGTAAAATTCTGCACAAGGACTTAACACATACAAGCATGGAAAGTGGATGCTCTTTCGTTCAGCTGGAAAAGCTTAAAAGTTTATGCCTTCCCACCACTGCCTCTCCTTTCAAAGGTACTCCTAAAAGCCAGGCAAGAAAAACCACAGATGATCCTGATTGCTCCAGACTGGCCACGCCAGCACTAGTACCCAGTCTTAAAGAACTTCGCTCAAGGCCCACCCTGGATTTTGCCTCAAATTTCACACCTTCTGGCTCAACAAAACAATCAAATCCTACACGGCCAGCTCAAAACAGTTAACCTGGCTGCATGGCAGATTCATTACTCAAACAGGCAACACCTCTCTCTAAAGCTGTTATGGATGTCGTTTTGGAGGCCAAGAGGCCTAGCACCCGGAAATCTTACTCAGAAAAATGGAAGAGATTATGTGCCTGGAACCAGGCTCAAAGCCTTGACCCTTTTGTCCCAAACATTCCTCAGATTTTGCAATACTTAACTGAGATGCTGGACAAAGGCCTATCCTTCTCATCAATTAAAATCCACGCCTCTGCCATTTCAGCACATTACAACACGGACCCACCTTTATTCTCTCATCCCATGCTAAAGCAGTGCCTCAGAGGGGTCAAAAACATAAGACCACCCCGGAGAGCACCAACGCTAACTTGGGACCTAAATTTTGTTTTGGAAAAGCTGACCCTACCACCTTTTGAGCCAGCCAATACAGCCGATGTAAAATTTTTATCATGGAAAACAGCTCTGCTCCTGGCAGTAACTTCAGCACGAAGAGTCTCAGAGCTACAGGCATTAATGGCAGTGGAACCTTTTTATACTTTTTCATCAGGACAGGGTTTATTTAAGGACAAACCCTACCTTTATGCCAAAGTTGGTATCTAGAGTGTGGCTCTTAACCAAACCACCCATTTGCCAACTTTTTATCCAAACCTCCAGAATAAATTGGAGAAAATACTGCACTCTTTGGACATGCACAGGCAGCTGCGCTTCTACTTGGACAAAACAAAAGCTTTCAGGAAAACTGAACAACTGTTTGTAGCATATGCTGCAGGATCACAGGGCAAGGCTATCTCAAAGCAGACCATCTCCAAATGGATAGGACACTGTATTCATTACTGCTACACACAGCATGGAAAATCAGTCCCTAATAACATTAGGCCACATTCTACCAGAGCAACAGTCACTTCAACAGCCTTTCTCAGAGGAGTACCAACCAAGGAAATTTTGGAGGCTGCAACTTGGAGTTCAGTGCACACCTTTACCAAGCATTACCACTTGCCTCTTTATTATAAATCCAGAGCAGGATTTGCCACTGCAGTCCTGCAGGGCCTCATAGCAACTCCTAACTCTTTATAGACCAGCTTTGGGATTATATCCAAGTGTAATGACTGCAGCAGTGTAACACGATGAACATAGTACAGTTTTGTACCTACCATAAATGTAGATGTTGGAGTGTTCACACTGATGCAGTCCAGGTTACCCTCCCTCTGTCCTAGCTGGACTTGCCTATACCTTTCTATCCTATACAACCTTTGTGGTGTATTTGCTTGTAACTGAAGGTATTGTTTTTATTTTTTATATATGTTTTATTAGCAATATGTATTGCCTACCTACTTGGGGGCACCTGACATCTGGGGCAAGAAAAACTGAAGAAAATGGCGTCTGATGCATCTTCTATACCCCTGGCGCACTGACATCAAGGAAGAAGCGACAGCAACCGACGTCGGACCAGACGTTGGAACTCTGGCCGACTGCAGGACCGCCTGACGACAGGATAACCCAAGTGTAATGACTGCAGCAGTGTGAATACTCTAACATCTACATTTATGGTAGGTACAAAACTGTACTTTTCTGATATACCCACCATGGGAAACCTGTACCTAGCAGCATTAGATCTCACTCCACCAGGGCAACAGCCACTTCAACTGCCTACCTCAGAGGAGCTCCTACCAAGGATATTTTGGAAGCAGCAACATGGAGTTCTGTGCATACCTTCGCCAAACATTACCATTTGCCTTTATACTCCAAATCCAGAGCTGGCTTCACCACTGCTGTACTGCAGGCCCTTATAGCCACACCTAATGCCTTATAGATCCAGCCTCCCTACCTCAGCTTTGGGATTCCACCCAAGTGTAATGACTGCAGCAGTGTAACACAATGAACATAGTACAGTTTTGTACCTACCATAAATGTAGATGTTCGAGTGTTGACACTGCTGCAGTCCAGATTACCCTCCCTCCTTCCCCTCTTACTTTCTGGTACTTACCTAGGGCATCTAACACTTTACCTATGGGCAGTATTTACTGGTAACCAAAAAAATGGGTTTTTGCTTTTCTTTTGTATTGTTTACTAGCAATTTAAATTGCCTACCTATTTGGGGGCGCCTGAGATCTGGGGCAAGAAAAACTGAAGAAAATGGCGTCTGCTGCATCTTGTGTACCTCTGTCGCCGGACCAAGACTTTGGAACTCTGGCCGACTGCGGGACCACCTGACGGCAAGATAACCCAAGTGTAATGACTGCAGCAGTGTCAACACTCAAACATCTATATTTATGGTAGGTACAAAACTGTACTTTTCTCAAGGGTACAGGTTCCACTTCCACACGCTTCCAAAATCAAAAGGTATGCCAAACATGCCACAAAACCAATGGGCAGAGGCACAAAAACAGATTGCTGCTCTTATGGATATGGGAGCTATTCAAAAAGTTCCTCAAGAAGAACAGGGCCAAGGATTTTACTCACGACTTTTCTTAGTACCCAGAAAAGACAAAGCCTGGCGACCAATACTGGACCTTTCAATCCTAAATACTTTCCTGGATGTTCCAAAATTCAAAATGTTAACACTACAACTTCTGCCCATGCTGGGCAAGGAGGCTTGGCTAGTTACTTTTGATCTCAAGGATGCATACCTGCACGTCCCAATCAGACAATCGTGCAGAAGATGGCTCTGATTTATAGCAGGCTCAATGCATTACCGATTCTCTGCACTGGCCTTTGACTTGTCTACTGTGCCCAGGGTCTTCACAAAATGCCTGGCAGCAGTAATTGCATTTTGCAGACAAAAAGGAATTTAAATATATCCCTACTTGGACGACTGCCTTATTCAAGCAGAGAGCAAGGACTTTCTTCTAAAGCACCTGGCGTTTATAAAAAGATTGCTAATTTGTGTAGGGTACACAGTAAACGAAAAGAAATCAAAACTTGTGCCCTCTCAAGAGATAATATTCCTGGATGCAAGCTTAAATACAACTGCCCAGATGGCTTATTTCATGCCAGACAAACAAAGGCAACTGACTCATTACTTTCAAATGATGGCAACAAAGACCCAGCTCCCTGCAAGAAAAATTCTGCAGGCCCTGGGTTTCATGGCATCGTGCATTCTACTAATTCCATATGCAAAACTGCATATGAGGAAACTACAATGGTATCTAAAAAGTGATTGGACTCAGCATTGTCACAGCCTAGAGACAATCATAACCTTGATCCCCTGCCTACAACAGGAGTTTCGATGGTGGTCCCAGGCCTGTCACCACAACAAGGGACTGCCTTTCACCTTACCTACAACCAGGCAAACAATAACGGATGCATCGGATTATGCCTGGGGAGCACATATGGCAGGAAAATGTATTCAGGGCACGTGGCCCAAGGAACAAATGCATCTTCACATCAATCAAAAAGAGATGCTAGCTGTACAGAATGCCCTGACAGCCTTCAAGGTCCTAATACATCCAGGACAACTATTAATAAAGACGGATAATACCACAGTTATGTGGTACATAACCAAGCAAGGGAGCACACATTCCTACCCCCTATGCAGACAAGCCATGACTTTGTGGAGCACAGCACTGACTTACCAGGTACATCTGCAAGCACAATTCCTGCCAGGAACAAAAAATACGCCGGCAGATGAAATAAGCGGAAATCTCATGGAACCTCACAAATGGAAGCTAAATCCACAAGTGTTCAACATAAGGGAATGGGGACGCCCAGACATAGATCTTTTTGCCTCCCCTCACAATTGCCAAATACAGAAATTTTGTACAAGGACTTATCACTCTCAAGCATGGAAAGTGGATGCTCCTATCATTCAACTGGAAAAACTTGACATTCTATGCCTTCCCTCCGATGCCTGTCCTCACCAAGATGCTTAAAAGTCAGACGAGAGGCCTAAAATGATCCTGGTTGCACCAGACTGGCCACGCCAACACTGATACCCAATCCTAAAGACTTTGTCCCAAGGCCCACTTTGGCCTCTACCTCAAATCCCTCATCTTCTGACGCAGCAAAACAATCGGATTCTGCACAGTCAACTCAGAACCTTAAACCTGGCAGCATGGCAGATAATGTAGCCACTCAGACTGCACCTCTCTAAAGCTGTTTTGGATGTAATTTTGGAAGCCAGGAGACCCAGCACTAGGAAATCTTATGCAGAAAAATGGAAGAGATTCTGTGCTTGGAACCAGGCAGAAGGGCTCGACCCACTGGTCCCAAATATACCTCAGATTTTGCAATACCTGACTGAGATGTTGAACAAAGGCCTATCTTTTTCATCTATTAAAATCTATGCCTCTGCCATTTCAGCTCATTGCAATACGGATCCTCCTATTTTTTTCACATCCTCTACTACAACAGTACCTCAAAGGGGCAAAGAATATAAGACACCCTAGGAGAGCACCAGTACCTACTTGGGACCTCAATTTTGTTTTAGAAAAACCAACACTGCCTCCATTTGAACTGGCCAGCACAGCTGATCTAAAATTCTTGTCATGGAAAACTGCTCTGCTCCTAGCGATAACTTCAGTAAGAAGAGTCGCAGAGTTACAGGCATTGATGGCTGTGGAACCTTTCCTCATTTTTCATCAGGGCAGGGTTTCTCTTAGGACAAACCCAACATTTATGCCAAAAGTGGTCTCCAATGTGGCCTTAAACCAAACCATTCATTTGCCTACTTTCTACCCAAATCCCCAGAATAAAGGGGAAAGACTTCTGCACGCTTTGGATATACACAGGCAGCAACGATTTTATTTGGACAAAACAAAAGCTTTCAGAAAAACTAAGCAACTATTTGTAGCATATGCTGCAGGATAACAAGGAAAACCTATTACAAAGCAGACAATCTCCAAATGGATAGGACATTGCATCCGCTTCTGTTATGCACAACATGGCAAATCTGTGCCTAAGGGCATTAGGCCTCATTCTACCAGGGCAGCAGCCACTTCAGCAGCTTTCCTCAGAGGGGTACCAACCAAAGACATATTAGAAGCTGGAACCCGGAGCTCAGTGCACACTTTTACCAAGCACTACCACCTACCTCTCTACTCCAAATCCAGAGCAGGCTTTGCCACTGCAGTTCTGCAGGGCTTGTTAGCCTTGCCAAATCCAATCTAGACCCAGCCACCCAACCTCAGCTTTGGGATTCTACCCAAGTGTAATGACTGCAACAGTGAAACATGATGAGCATAGTACAGTTGTGTGCCTACCATAAATAGATGTTCGAGTGTATTCACTGTTGCAGTCCAGGTTACCTACCCACCATTACCCTCTTTGCTGGGACTGTTCTGTACTTCTCAACTCTATACAACCTATGTGGTGTATTTGCTTGTAGATAAAGGGAATGTTTATAGTAATATATGCATGGTTGTTTTGCATATTTTTATCTTTTCAGCCTTCCTATCTGGGGGCACCTGACATCTGGGGCAAGAAAAACTGAAGAAAATGGCGTCTGTTGCAACTTTTATACCCCTGGCACACTGACGTCAGGGAAGAGGCGACAGCAACTGACGCCGGACCAAGACTTTGTAACTCGGGCCGACTGCGGGTCACCTGCCAGCAGGTTAACCCAAGTGTAATAACTGCAACAGTGAATACACTCGAACATCTACATTCATGGTAGGTACACAACTGTACTTAGAGTGTTGGGCCTTTTGTTAGCCCTGTGTAGATTTAACAAATTTCTTCTTGTTATTAGTATTTTTTTAGTGTGGGCCTAGTTAGTCCTGTATTTAACCTTTACAGGTCAATTTTGTGGTGTGCCTGTTTCAAACTTTGAGCATGTCGGACGAGAGGGAAAAGTCTCATCCCAAATCAGGGTTTAAAAAATGTCCAGATTGTGGACAGAAAATGTCCGTCACTGGCATGTCCAGTATGTTTACTGTCTGGGGGCTAAACACCTCCAAGACTCTTGCAGTATTTGCCACTCTTTTTCCTCTAGGGTTCTCTTAGAGAGAAGGAGAAAATTTACTGCTAGGGGGTTGCTGCACCATACTTTCTCTGAGGCGTTGGGTAGCCAGGAAGGTGCTAGCACTTTTTCAAAATCTAAATCTTCAGGAGATTCTAAAATTACTAAGAAGGTAAAAAGATTTAGAGGGTATACAGGGTCATTGGTTCCACAGTCCTCAGAGCCGAGTTTCCCTTTGGTTCAGAGCCAGCTCCCAGTCTAGGACCCGGTCTCTGAGGTTCCCTCATCTACTCTACTCCGTTCAGCACCTTCGGTGCATTCCTCTACGTCTTTGGTCAGCCTGTCAAGATATGGGTATGGATCGGCTAGTGCAAAAGCTTCTATGGGCACCAGGACTTGCTAAATTGTTGTCGGCCCCGTCCATTTCGTCAGAGCCGAAGACCAATTGAACCAGACTTGACTACTCCTCCTCCAAGCCGTACTGGACTCTCGGAGCTGAAGGAGCCCGAACCGATAGTTGTCGAACCTATGGAACTGAGACTCACACTGGTGTTATCTGTTCCATCTACTCTGACGTCCTCTGCCCTGACCGAGGACGCTAGTGGCCGACACTCTCCTGTCTGGTCCGGGGAGGTTAGTCGGACCGATTTGTCGGTGCCAGCTCTTCTTCTCGGGGCTTTGGCTCGGATGAGCTCTGCTCCTACCTCGGGCTCGGAGCCCATGGTTTCGGTGCGGGAGGATTGGACAGTCCCTCCTGATCAGTCTACCCCTTCTCGTCTGAGCCATGGTGCTTTCGATGCCATGAGGAGAGTCCTGTCTCCTAAGACATCGTCTGCATCAGTTCGGGCTTCCTTCTTCCCTCAGGCATCTGTGTCCACTTCTACGCCTACCGGTCCCCCTAAGCGTAGAGACCCTGAGCCTCAAGTAGCCCCACGGGGCATCCCCTGTTCTTCCGAGACCTCCCCAGATGTCCCCACTGAGGAGGTACCCTGGAAGAGACTGTGCAAGAGGAGGCACTTGGACTCCCCACCGGAGTCTTTGACATCCGACACTGACTTGGATGAGTCAGAAGGGTCCCCTTTATATGGAGAGATATTAGAGATCCTGAATCAAGGGGCGGTTGGTAGTCCAAAACCCCTACTGAGGGCGAGTCAGTGCTCTTGAAGGCTTTTGGGTCTCAACCTTCCACTTCTTGGGTGTCTCCGCCTTTTGATGAGCTCATGGAACTGATCTGTCGTAAGGTATGGAAGTCACAGGAGGCCATGGAAACCTGTCCCTCGGAAGCCAAATAAGTTCATCTCTGCCCCAGTGGACAAAGCCTTTTTGACCAAAGGAGTGTCTGTTGATGCCATGGTGGTAGCTGCAGCCACCAAAATGTAAGTGTCTGAAACATCCGCATCTATCCATTCTCCTAACAGAGATTCTAGGATCATGGATAGATATGGGAAACGGATGTTTAGTTCAGCGACTTTTTGTCTGCGATCGGTGAACTATTTAACCCATTTCACGAGACTACAAAGAGATCTCCTAAAAGCGCTAGGCGGTCTTCTCCAGGGTACGGTAGCTGCAGGGGTTGCTGACAAAGTCAACACACAGCTCGCTACGCTAAACTCGGTTGTGAACTTGTCCATGCATCTCATATCTTATGCAGCTGATTGTTCAAGTAGAGCCGCTAGTTCAGGCATTGCTCTGCGGAGATGAGCCTGGATGCGTCTGTTCCTTTTGCAGCGCCCTTTAAGTCTTCCTTTATTAACACCCCATTTGATGGCTCATCACTGTTTGGGCCTAAAGTAAAGGAAACTTTAACCAGGTGTGAGCAGGAAGGCAAGACCCTATCTGCCGTTGGATTCCATTTTTCTACCCCTACTCATCCCTATCTCAAGGGCCTTGAGGGCGGAAATATGTGGTTCCGAAAAGCACAGGGAGCATTTCAGGACACAAGTCGAGAAATCCCCTCTAGAGGCAGAGGAGGGGGTTATAACGGAAGATGACGCCCGCATGGCAGAGGGGGTCCGCAGCAACAGGGTGACAGAGGCCAGTTCTCTGCTCAGCCCTACCAGCGCTCCTGAAAGGAGGCCTGGCTGTCCGGCTCTGGAGGCATCGGGGGTCGCTTATCTTTGTACCCAGAAGCCTGGCTAAACATAACGTCAGATACATGGGTACAAAGCATCATTTCCAGAGGATATTTCATACCGATGTTCATCGTGTTTCACTGTTGTAGTCATTACTCTTGGGTTATCCTGCTGGCAGGCTACCTTCAGTTGGCCAGAATTCCAAAGTCTAGGGCCGGCGTCGGTTGCTGTCGCCTCTTTCCTGCCGTCAGTGCGCCAGTGGTTTAAAAGATGCAGCCGACTCCATTTTCTTCAGTATTTCTTGCCGCGTGGTGCCCGAAGCAAAGGCAGTTCACAAGTGCCTTGCTCCAGACCGATGTCAGAAAAAGTTAACAATTGTATTTCTTGTGGGAAGCAAATACCTCATAAGGATTTTCACTCTTACTGTACTCCTTGCCTAGGCACTGATCACAACGTTGCTAGCTGTTGGGTTTGTGCTAGATTTAACCAGCGCACTATTAAGCGTCTGTTCGATTTTGCATTTCATTACTTTGGCCGAAGATTTCATTATATAATGCTGTCGGACCAGCCGACAACCGGAGTTTACAAAAAAGACAAGGACAAGGAAAGGTTAGGTATCCGAGGTCCAAAACTGACGAGGCCTCTGCTAGGCCAGTCGCCGGTTCTCAGTGAGGTGCTTTCGCAGCCCCTGGTGCCTGCTACCTCAGAGCCACAGGCCGCTTCCGACTCCCACGTGGAGCCGACTGGTCCTCTGGATACTCAAGGTATTGGACACTCGGAAATCATTCCCTCAGATGGGTCCGGAGCCGCTGAGCAGGCATCGGCTTCTGAGGATGTCTTCAGGCCTACACAACTGGGTCTACTTTAGATGCCCGAAACTGCACTTCACCGACACCACATTTACCGACACCTGATGTCCGAAACCGCTAATTACCGAAGTTGGTAATTCCCGACTATCATAATCCCGACAGCTGCAGTTAAGTCATAGTCAAGTACGTAATATTAGAAAATGTTTGCTAGGGTCTAGAAACGTTGATTTACATATGCTTATGCAAGCGTTAGCGCAAGAACAGAATAGAGTTGATCAACTACGTGTGAGAATTTCATCTGGGTTTCCACCGTCCCCTAAAAAACGGAAATTAATGAAGCGACATGAACAATTCACTACTGTTAACAATAGACGAGAATACACTGCTACGGAGTTTGAGTATTGCCAGACTGTTGAAATTATGAAAGATTTATTTTATTTTCACTATATGTACTATACTTTACAGCACTACGAGAAATGTTTATTAGAACAACCGACAACTGACTCTCAGCAGTTGCAGTTTGAGTTTGAGAAATGGATGATTACCTATAGCTGGGACTATGAGAATAGTTCATTTTGTTGATTTAGTATTACATTGAATGTTATTATTTGTGAGCAGTATCACACAATTGGAGCTTTACTTCACCAGATTTTGTTTGAAACTTATACTAGTTGTTGTCACTAAAGCGGTTATATTGCTTTGCTGTTTATTTTTACAAGCAATTAAGATATCGAAGTATACTGATTTACGTTGCTGTCGGTGGATTAAGTGCGTTAGTCTCGGTGGATTAATTGTCCGGAAAAGTGTTTGTCGGACAATACAGCTGTCTGTGATTTCGGGTCGATTAAGTTGTCGGTGAAGTGAGCGTTCGGGCATCTAAAGTAGACCCACACAACTATATATTAAGCCATCTTCAGCTTCAAAGACTAAAGTAGCTCTAAAGACAAAGAAACAAGTACAGCATTCTCCTGTTCAGACTTTCATGCCTAAAAAACAGATGCTCAAAATGGCCAAAAACCTAATTACTTTGATCAGGGGCTCCCATCCCCCTCCTGATAAGAGGCCTAGGCAAGAGACCGAGTATGATTCTTTTGATCAGGTTTCTATTTCCTCTGATTCCTCTTCTGGACAGGGTTACTCCATGCTTCCCTATAAGGATTGTGATGCTGAAGAATCAATTCCTTCAGCCTCTCCTCTTGAGGATTATTATTTTGGGGAAACCCTGCATACCATGAGGGAGCATTTCCACTGGGAGAGCCAAGATTATTCTGAATCTAAGAAAAGGCTCTCTGACTTTCTGCTACTTCCTCAGCACAGACCCCTTGCTATTCCACCTGTTCTAGACATTGTAGATGATGTATTTTCAGAGTCCGGCTTGTCCCTTGACTCTTTACCCCCTGCACCTGCTAAGCCAGACAGATACTACAGGGTCCCGGATTCTCATAAATTCCTATTTAAAAACCCCACTGCTGACCCAGAAACTATATCTCCGGGTCCCAAAGGGGTCTAAGCTTCAACTGCAAAAAAACCCTGTCCCCTCTGATTAGGGGTTCTACGGCTCTAGATAGATGGGGGGGGGGTTTACACTTCTGCTACCCTGGCTGTAAGGGCTTTAAATTGTCAGATTCATATGCTTAAATATCAGCGATATTTAATGTCACTGCTTAAACAGAAATTGACGACAAATACTGAATGTTCAGAAAACAAGGAATTACAGGATTTATTACATGCAGCTGAACAAGTGGGAAAGCATACTTTGCAATGTGGTTATGATTCACTGGAGGCCTCTTGCAGGGCCGCTGTTATAGGTTCTGTTGTTAGAAGGCATGCTAAGTAACAGAATCTGCCTGATCATGGTAAAGCAAAATTATTAGATGCACCATTACAGCATGATACTTTGGTACTAAAGCCGAAGAGGTGTTGAAAAATAAATGGAGGAGAAAGCAAAATCCATGCAGACAGTCAAGGATTTCTTACAGGTACAGCCACCCAGGTTTAGCAGGAACTGGCCTTCTAAAAATTGGTCCTTTCCAGTGTCTGACAGGCCACAAAAAGGCAGTTACAGGCATCCCAGAGGCAGATCTCAGCCCCAAGGCTCATACAGACCTAAACAATGGGATGCTCTTACCTCCAAAAGCGGAGAAGACAAATCACAGCCTTACAGGGAACAGTCCCAATGACTTTCCTCAACCACATCCAAGCACTTTTCTTTTGGCAGCCCCCTTAGGGGGAAAACTAGCTCTTTTTTTCATCAAATTGGCAAATGGTTACCCAAGACATATGGGTCCTGAACATAGTGTCCCAAGGCTTACAGGTTCCATTTTCACACTCTACCAAGGTCAAAAGGTATGCCAGACCTGCCACACAATCAATGGGCAGAGGCACAAAAACAAATTACAGCCCTCATGGACATGAGGGCCATTCAGCAAGTATCACAAGAGCAGGGGCAAGGATTTTACTCCAGACTTTTCCTAGTACCCAGAAAGGACAAAACCTGGAGACCAATACTGGACCTGTCTATACTAAATACGTTTCTGGAAGTTCCAAAATTCAAGATGTTGACTCTACAGCAGCTACTGCCCATGCTGGGCAAGAAGGCTTGGCTCGTAACTTTGGACCTAAAAGAGGCATACCTGCATGTCCCAATCAGACAATCTTACAGAAGATACCTCAGATTCATAGCTGGCTCAGTGCATTACCAATTCTCTGCACTGTCCTTTGGCTTTTCTACTGCGCCCAGGGTCTTCACAAAATACCTGGCACCAGTAATTGCGTTTTGCAGACAAAAAGGAATTCAAATATATCCCTACTTGGACGACTAATTCAAGCAGAGAACAAAGATATTCTTCTAAAGCATCTGGCATTTGTAAAAAGATTACTAATTGGCCTAGGGTACACAGTAAACGAAAAGAAATCAAAACTAGTGCCCTCTCAAGAGATAATATTCCTGGGTGCAAGCTTAAATACAACTGCCCAGATGGCTTATCTCACGCCAGACAAACAAAAGCATCTGACTACTTGGGTTTCATGGCATCCTGCATTCTACTAATTCCATATGCCAGACTGCATATGAGGAAACTACAATGGTATCTAAAAAGTGTTTGGACTCAGCATTGCCACAGCCTGGAGACAGTAATTGCACTCATTCCCTGCCTGCAACAGGAGTTTTGATGGTGGGCAGAAGCCTGTCACCACAACAAGGGTCTGCCATTCAGTCTACCCACAGCCAGACACTGACAACGGATGCATCAGATTATGCCTGGGGGGGCCCATATGGCAGGAAAATGCCTTCAGGGCACATGGCCTGCAAGCCAGATGCATCTTCACATCAATCAAAAAGTGATGCTAGCTGTTCAAAATGCCCTGACAGCTTTCAGGGACCTGCTTCGTCCAGGACAGTTGCTGATAGACGGTCATGTGGTACATAAACAAGCAGGGAGGTACACATTCCTATCCCCTCTGCAGACGAGCAATGACCTTATGGGACACAGCATTGGCTTTTCAAGTTCACTTGCAAGCACAATTCCTGCCAGGAAAAACAAGTACTCTGGCAGACGACCTAAGCAGAAACCTCATGGATCCCCACGAATGGAAACTGGATCCACAAGTCTTCAGCATGATAATAAGGAAATGGGGATGCCCAGGCATAGATCTATTTGCCTCCCCTCACAACTTCCAATTGCAGAGATTTTTCACACAGATTTATCACAAGCAAGCATGGAAAGTGGACGGCCTATCCTTCAGCTGGAAAAATCTAACAGTATATGCCTTTCCTCCACTGCCTCTCCTACCCAGGGTACTCCTAAAGGTCAGACAAGAGAAGCCAACAATGATACTGATTGTACCAGACTGGCCACACCAGCACCGGTACCCATTCTTAAAGATCTTGTCTCAAGGTCCAGCATGGATATTGCCTCAAACTTCTCACTTGCTGACCCAACAAAACAATCAGATCCTGCACAGCCAACTCAGGACCTCAAATCTGGCAGCATGGCGAATAATGTAGCCATTCAGAACACTCCTCTTTCAAAAGCTGTTTAGAATGTTATCTTGGAGGCCCAGCACCAGAAAATCTTATGCAGAGAAATGGAAGAGATTCTGTGCTTGGAACCAGGAACAAGGCTTTGACACGTGTACCAAATATCCCTCAGATTTTACAATACCTAACTGAGATGCTGAACGAAGGCCTTTCTCTTCAATTAAGATTCATGCCTCTGCCATTTCAGCCCATTACAATGCAGAACCACCTATCTTTTCTCATCCTTTAATAAGGCAGTACCTCAGAGGGGCCAAAAACATTTTGCCTCCAAGGAGAGCACCAATTCCGGCCTGGGACCTCAATTATGTTCTGGAAAAACTCACACTGCCTCCTTTCGAGCCAGCATCAACGGCAGATATAAAATTCTTATCCTGGAAAACAGCTCTGCTCCTAGCAATAACCTCTGCTAGGCGAGTCTCAGTTACAAGCACTCACGGCTGTGGAACCTTTCATAATTTTTCATCCAGACAGGGTTTCTCTGAGGACAAACCCTACATTTATGCCTAAGGCGGTGTCCATTGTGGCCCTCAACCAAACCATTCACTTGCCTACCTTTTATCCAAATCCACAGAACAAGGGTGAGAAAATTCTGCATTCCTTGGACATACACAGGCAGCTACACTTCTACTTGGACAGAACTAAAGCTTTCAGAAAGACTGAGCAACTTTGTGTCGTATGCTGCGGGATCACAAGGAAAGGCCATCTCAAAACGGACTATTTCTAAATGGACAGGCCATTGCATCCGTTTCTGCTATTCTCAACATGGCAAATCAGTGCCTAAGGGCATTAGGCCTCATTCCACCAGAGCAGCAGCCACTTCAGCAGCCTTCCTCAGAGTACCACCAACCAAAGATATCTTAGAGGCTACAACCTGGAGTTCAGAGCACACCTTCACAAAGCACTACCACTTGGCTCTTTCCTCTAAGTTCAGAGCAGGCTTTGCCACTGCAGTCCTGCAGGGACTCATAGCCTTTCCTAATCCTGTTTAGCCCAGCCACCCATCCTCAGCTTTGGGATTCAACCCAAGAGTAATGACTGCAACAGTGAAACACGATGAACATAGTACAGTTGTGTACCTACCATAAATGTAGATATTAGAGTGTATTCACTGTTGCAGTCCAGGTTACCTACCCACCATCCCCCTTTTCTTTGCTGGGTCTGTCTGCACTTCTCTATCCTATACAACCTATTTGGTGTATTTGCTTGTAGATGAAGGAAATGTTATTTTTGTGCATGCATTTTTATTGGCATATTTTCCAGCCTACCAATTTCTGGGCACCTGATATCTGGGGCAAGAAAAACGGAAGAAAATGGCATTGGCTGAATCTTTTATACCCCTGGCGCACTGACGTCAGGGAAGAGGTGACCGCAACCGATGCCGGACCTAGACTTTGGAATTCTGGCCGACTGAGGGTAGCCTGCCAGCAGGATAACCCAAGAGTAATGACTGCAGCAGTGAATACACTCGAGCGTCTACATTTATGGTAGGTACACAACTGTACTTTCTCTTCCCCTCCCACTCCTATAAACAGAATCTCAGATGTTCCATCCAGTCACAGGGAACAAGCAATCGTAGAGGTCCAAAAATTGCTAGAAAGAGTCATCCAACCAGTCCCAGCAGACCAAGTTTGATTCAGAACTTACTCAAGATTCTTTTTGGTACCAAAGAAAACAGGGGTCTGGAGACCTATCTTGGACCTCAGCAGACTCATCCAATTCGTAAAGAAAGAGAAGTTCCGAAAGGTCACGCTTCAGTCCATTCTTCCCTTCCTAGGGAAAGGCGATTGGATGTGCTCCATAGATCTCAGGGACGCGTAGTATCACATAAAGATGAACAGACGCTCCAGGGATCACCTGCGTTTCCGGCTGGGAGCCAATCATTACCCATTTCGATCCCTGCCCTTTGGTCTCACTACAACCCCCCAGTGTGTTCACCCAAATGCATGGCAGTGGTCACGGCTCACCTGAGGCGTCTAGGATTCCAGGTGTTTCCATACCTAGATGATTGGCTCCTCACTGCTACCACCAGGCATCAATTGACTCAGGCAACACAATATACTCTGACACTCTGTCATCAATTAGGCATTATAATCAACTTCGAAAAGTCTGCATTATCAGCATCGCAGCATACCGTTTTTATAGGAGCAGAGTTAGATACCTCAACCACCACTCTACGTCTTCCAATTGAAAGAGTTTCACTTCTTCGCCAACACGTCATTTCACTGGTGTGAACAAAGCTACAGCAGCAGAGGTCTTGAAAGTGCTAGGTTTGATGGCGGCAGCAATCCTGGCTGTACCACTCGGAAGGATGCATATGCGAATCCTTCAATGGCTCCTTTTCGATCAGTGGTCTTACAAAAGCTACCGATGCACCACATGATTCTCATCACAGATTCTTGCAAGAGAGATCTTCGGTGGTGGTTGACGTCTCTTCACGTCACAATCGGAAGACCCTTTGTCCCCCTTTCCAATAGCCACTGTGACCACGGAAGCTTCCCTGATAGGGTGGGGAGGGGGCATTTAAAGGGAGACTGCCCAGGGAACATGGACGGATCAAGAGTCACATCTGCATATCAATGTTCTGGAGTTGAGAGCGGTACTTCTGGCGTTGAAGTACTTTCAGGACTCTCTTTCTCTAGGGAGAATTGCAATTCAGACGGACGACATGTCAGTGGTCTGGTACTTGGAACAAACAAGGCGGCACCAAATCTTACCCCCTTTGTCGAGAAGCCCTCAGGGTATGGCAGTGGGCTGTGTCGTCCCACCGTTTTCTGATAGCAATGCACATCCTGGGTAAATCCAACGTGATAGCGGACCAGCTGAGCAGGGCAATACTGTTGCCTCACGAGTGGTCTCTCAACCGAGTTGCGGAATTGATTTTCCGCAAATGGGGCCAGCCTGCTGCGACCTCTTTGCCAGTCACATCAATGCCAAATGCAGAAGCTACTCTTATATGCATTCCCACCTATTCCATTGATACCCAAGGTTTTAAAGAAAGCAAAATCACTGGGAAGGACAGTTATCCTCATAGCCCCCTACTGGCCTCGACAGATTTGGTTCCCCTTCCTTCACCATCATCTGCTGGAGGATCCATGGATCCTGGACCCAGTTCCGGACCTTCTGACACAACCTTCCGGGGACCTCCGTCTTTCACTGCAGTCCCTAAAACTGACTGCTTGGCTAATCCACTTCCCCTAATTGCCAGGCTTCATTCACACACTCAGATGATAGAAGACAAATCCTTTTGTCTTCTCACAAGCCGTCCACCAGGAAACTATACCGCAGTAAGTGGAATAGGTTCTCAATTTGGGCCAATATACGGAAAATCGACCCTTTCCGAGCTCCTCTCTCATGCATTTTAGAAGTTTTGACACAGATTTTTAAGGAAGGATCAGCAGCTGCCACAGTTTGAGTCCAGTTAGCCGCCGTATCATATTTCCACCTTGGATTCGATGGGTTGAACGTTATGGGCCATAAGTTATCTAAGGCTTTTCTTAAAGGTGCTTTTCACATGAGACCTCCTGTCAAAATCCCTTATTCTCCCTGGAATTTGAATTTTACGCTGTCTCAAATAATCACCCCCCCCCCCCCCCCTTTCGAACCAGCATCTTCTTGTGATCTCAAATATTTGTTCTGGAAGACTGTATTTCTTGTAGCCATTACTTCTGCCCACAGAGTGTCAGAACTTCAAGCATTATCTATCAGACCTCCTTACATGATTTTCCATACTGATAGAGTATCTCAGAACAAACCCCTCCTTTTTGCCTAAAGTTTGTTCTGAATCCAATATCAATCAGGTCATTGAGTTGCCAGTCTTTTTTTCCCCAACCACTCTAACAAATTGGAATACATGCTGCACAAACTTGATGTACACAGACAGCTCAGATTTTATCTTGATAGAACTACAGATATTAGAAAATCAGATCAACTTTTCGTATCCTTTTCGGAGGCCAGAAAAGGTAATCCAGTGGCTAAAACAACTTTATCTAAATGGTTATCAGATTGTATATCCTTTGTTTATGCTAATGCAAACATGCCATTGACACACAAACCTAAGGCTCATTCTACCAGAGCCGTTTCTACGTCGTCTGCCTTTCAAGCTAAATTGCCCCTTTACAATATTTGTGCTGCAGCTGCTTGGTCGAAGCCTCGTACCTTTATCACGCGTTACAAAGTAGATCAGGCTTCCAGGGACAGGTCTTCCTTTGGTTCCAAGGTACTGAAAAACGTACTTCCATGAGCCACCCAAGATTGAGGGTGCTAGGGACGCTACCCATCAGTGAGAATAAACGGCAAGATTTAGCAACTTCACATACAGAAGTTATGTACTCACCATAACGTTCTTTTGAGTTGTTTATCTCGCCTTTATTCTCACCTCCCTCCTTCCCCCTCCTGGCTGACAGTTGAGTTAGAGGCTAGTTCCATCCTGGTTATTCAATACTTATTCCCCTTTGAGAAGTGCTTCCTTGTAAAAAAAGAAAAAAAAAGGTGTATATACTCGCAGCAAAAACGATCTGAGGTAATTCCAGCAGTGCATTGTGGGATAAGGGGCTTGGTCTCGCGCTACTGGCAAACCTTGAACTTTGCTATCGGCTGTGTCAGAGCCGAGGATCGGCTCCAAACCCATCAGTGAGAATAAAGGCGAGATAAACAACTCGCATGCAACATTATGGTGAGTGCATAACTTATTTTTGTTTCAGTTCTGACAGCGTCTATGGAACCAATTAGCCTTACCAAAATGGATCTTTCCAGTGGCACTGACCCTACTGGCACTGATTAAATCTTTTCAGGATACTTCCTAGGACAGTCCACTCCTTTTGAGAATTTACAGTATTCGGCTCCAACCCTATCAGCACTGACTGCATCGATTCTGGAGATGCTCTTACTTTCTGAATTTCTGATTACTCTGAGCTCTTTGGCCTTTTGGATCCAGAGATCTCTCAGGGACTGAGTCTGTGCTGTCGACTCCAGGAAGCAGGAGTTGACTTCTACTTCTTAGAGCGGTCCCTGCATCTTGGAGCATCGGCATGCATTGATTCAGCCATGACATCTGGCTCCGCATTGGTCTGTTTGGGACAGGAAGTGACTGAAGTTCTGAGGTTATTCTTTGATGATCTTTGTGTTTCACTGTTGCAGTCATTACGTTTGGGTAATCTGCTGGCAGGATGCCCTCAGTCAGCCTGAATTCCAAAGTCTTGGGTCCTGTGTTAGTTGCTGTCTCCTCTTCCATGACGTCAGGTCGTCAGGGGTATAAAACAAGCAGCTGACGCCATTTTCTTTAGTCTACCTTGCCGCGTGGTGCCCGATGTAGAAGCATTTCGCAAGTGCCGATCGGCCGACTCCTGAAATATTCAAGTTTGAGTTTCAGAACCGAAGTCCTCACTAAAGCTAAGTACCCCGTCAGGGAAACTTTTTTTCTTGCTCCATACCGATGTCAGAAAAAGTTAATTGTATTACTTGTGGGAAGCAAATACCTCATAAGGATTTCCATTTATACTGTATTCCTTGCGTAGGCCCTGATCGCAATGTGCCTGGCTGTTGGTTTTGTGCTAGATTTAACCAATGCACTATTAAGCGGCGGTATATTTTTTCCCTCGAAATATTTTGGAAACAGATTTAACTACCCAGAAATGTCGTCTGATAGCAATCCAACTACTGGAGTACATAAAAAATGCAAAGAAAAGGGCAGAGAGACAGCCGAGGTCCAAAACCGATTATGAAGCTTCTCCTAAGCCAGTCGCCAGTTCGCCGGTACTCAGTGAGGCACTTTTGCAGCCCCTGATACCTGCTATTTTCGAGTCGCAGGCCCCTACCAACACCCATGTTGAGTCCAGGATGCTGCAAGATACTCACAGTATTGGACTCACGGATGTATTTCCCTTGGATGGGTCCAGAGCCACTGAGCAGGCACCTGTTTCTGAGGGTGTATTCAGGCATCATTTTTATATCAAACTGATGACAAAACCAAAGACAAAAGCAGCTTCCAAAACTAAAAAAAGACGCATGAGCCACGTGCACAGGCCTCTATGCCTAAAAAACAGATGATCAAAATGGCTGAAGACCTGATAACCTTGATCAGGGGTTCCCCCCCCGGATAAGAGGCCTAGGCAAGACACTGATTATGAATCTTCAGATCAGGTTTCTATTTCTTCTGATTCCTCTTCTGATCAGGAATTATCTATACCTCCCTATGAGGATTCTGATGCAGAGGAATCTCTACCATCTGCATCACCACCTGAGGATTATTCATTTGGAGAAACATTGCATACTTTGAGGGAGCATTTTCACTGGGAGAGTCAAGATTTCTTAGAATCAAAAAAGAGGCTCGGGAATTTCCTTCTCCCTCAGCACAGGCTTTTAGCCATACTCCCTGTTTTAGACATTGTGGATGATGTGTTTTCGGAGTCTAGCTTGACCCCTGGCTCCTTACGTCCGGCTCCCAGAAAGCCTGACAGATATTACAGGGTCCCTGACTCTCACAAATGTGTTTAGAAACCCTGCTGCTGATCCTGAAACAATTTCACAGGGTCCAAAGGGAGTTGAGGCCTCAGCAGCAAAAAAACTTACCCCCTCGGACAGAGATTCAAGGGCACTGGATAGATGGGGGAAAAAGGTTTATACATCTGCCACCTTGGCAATTAGGGCCTTAAACTGCCAGTTTCTTATGCTCAAGTATCAACAACATGTTATGGGATGCTGAAACAGAAAATTATAATTTCTGAATGTGCAGAAAATAAAGAAATGCAGGAATTACTGCATGCAGCTGAACAAGTTGGAAAGCATACTTTGCAGTGTGGTTTTGATTCTTTAGAGGCCTCCTGCAGGGCCACAGTTACTGGATCTGTTATTAGGAGGCATGCCTGGTTAAAGGAACAAAATTTGCCTGATCATGTTAAAGCTAAATTACTGGATGCACCTTTACAGCATTATACTCTGTTTGGTATTAAGGCAGAAGAGGTTTTAAAGAAAATGGAAGACAAAGCTAAGTCTGTGTAAACTGTAAAAGACTTCTTACAAGTGCAGCCACCAATATTCAGTAGACACTGGCCTACAAAAACTGGTCCGTTCCTGTGCCAGACAGAGCTCAGAGGCAAATCCAGATGCCCTAAGGGTTCCAGATACCAGGCACAAGATTCATACAGGTCAAAACAATGGGGCGTGTCTACCTCCAAATCTTGAGGAGAATAAAGTGCAAACCTACAAAAAACAGTCTCAATGACTTCCCTCTGCCTTCACCAAGCACTTATCTTTTGGCAGCACCTTTAGGGGGAAAGTTAGCACTTTTTGCTCAAAATTGGCAGTTAATAACCCAGGACAAGTGGGTGCTAAACATAGTATCACAGGGACACAGATTCCATTTCCATACTCTGCCAATGGCAAACGGTTGGCCAGACCTGCCAAAAAATCATTGGGCAGAGGCACAGAATCAGGTTACGTCCTTCATGGACATGGGGGCCATTCAGCCAGTACCAGAACAGGAAAAAGGACCAGGTTTTTACTTGACTGTTCTTGGTACCCAGAAAGGACAAGGCCTGGCGGCCAGTACTGGATTTATCGATTTTGAACACACACCTGGACATTCCAAAATTCAAAATGCTGCCTTTGCCGCAGCTTCTGCCCATGCGGGGCAAGAATGCTTGGCTGGTGACATTAGACCTTAAAGAGGCATACCTGCATGTCCCAATAAGACAGTCGTGCAGAAGATACCTCAGATTCAAGGCTGACTTAATGCATTACCAATTCTCTGCACTGCCCTTTGGCTTATCTACTGTGCCCAGGGTCTTTACAAAGTGCCTGGCACCAGTAATTGCATTTTGCAGACAAAGAAGTATACAAATATATCCTTACTTGGACAACTGTCTCATTCAAGCAGGACATTCTTCAACACCTGGCATTTGTTAAAAGGTTTCTAACATGCCTAGGGTACACAATAAACGAAAATAAATCACGACTGGGTGCCCTCTCAAAAAGTAACATTCCTGGGTGCAAGCTTGAATACAACTGCCCAGATTGCTTACCTCACGCCAGACAAGCAAAGGCAACTGACTACTTACTTCAAACTGATGGCAACAAAAACCCAGATGTTCATCGTGTTACCCTGCTGCAGTCATCACACTTGGGATATCCTGTCGTCAGGCGGTCCCGCAATCGGCCGGAATTCCAAAGTCTTGGTCCGGCGTCGGTTGCTGTCGCCTCTTCCCTGACGTCAGTGCGCCAGGGGTATATATATTGCAACCGGTGCCATTTTCTTCAGTCTTTCTTGCCGCACGGTGCCCGAAGCAGAAGCAGTTCGCAAGTGCCGGTCTGCCGACTCCTGAGATTTTCGAATTTCAGACCGAAGTCTTCCATAAAGCTAAGTACCCCATTGGGGAAACTTTTCTTGCCTCAGACCGATGTCAGAAAAAGTTAACAATTGTATTTCTTGTGGGAAGCAAATACCTCATAAGGATTTTCATTCTTATTGCATACCTTGCCTAGGCCCAGACCACGACGTCACTTCTTGTCGGTTTTGTGCTAGGTTTAATAAGCGTACTATTTAAAGACGCTTTGATTTCGCACGACACTACTTCGATAGGAAATTTAACTACACCATGCCGTCGAAGCAACCGACTACCGGCGTGCACAAAAAAAACGCAGGGATAAGGACAGACAGCCCAGGCCTAAGCCAGATTCCGAGGCCTTGGCTGATCCGGTCCTCAGTGAGGCTCCGATGCAGCCCCTGACTACCGCAGATCTGGAACCCGAGACCGCTAAGGAAATTTTGACGGAATGTACAAGGCCGACGCAGCCTTTTACTTCAGGCCCTTCCGACGACTTTGCTTCAAAATATGTCTGTGCTACAGAAACGCCATCGGTTTCTGAAGGCGTTTTCAGACCAACGACTCTCACCATTAAAACGTTTTCTAAGTCGAAGACTCCTCCTAAATCTAAAAGGACTGCACTTCAGTCTCTTGTTCAAGGCCCTATGCCTAACAAACAGATGCTCAAAATGACTGAAGATTTGATTTCTTTAATCAGGGGTTCACAGCCCCCTCCTGACAAAAGGCCTAGACAAGAGGAAGATTATGCTTCCTCTGAGCAAATGTCCATTTCTTCAGACTCCTCTGAGGACCAAGACTATTCCTTCTCTCCTTATGAAGATTCTGATGCTGAGGACTCTATTCCCTCAGCTTCTCCTCCTGAAGACTACTCCTTTGGGGAAACTTTACACACTATGAGGGAACATTTTCACTGGGAAGGTCAAGACTACTCTGATTCAAAGAAAAGGCTCAGAGTTTCTTTTACTCCTCCAACATAGACCACTTGCCATCCCACCAGTTTTAGACATTGTGGATGATGTCTATTTAGAATCCAGTTTCAACCCAGACTCTCTCTCCTGCACCGGCTAAGCCTGACCGATACTACAGAGTGCCTGATTCCCACAAATTTCTTTACAAAAGCCCAGTAGCTGACCCAGAGACTATCTCCCAGGGTCCCAAGGGGGCAAAGGCTTCTATGGCTAAAAACCCAGTACCTTCTGACTGGGATTCCAGATCACTAGACAGGTGGGGGAAAAGATTTACACCTCAGCCACACTAGCTATGAGGGCACTGAATTGTCAATTCCATATGCTTAATTATCAGCAATTTCTAATCTCTCAGTTAAAGCAAAGAATAACCACTCTCCCTCAACAATCTGAATTGAAATAAGTACAGGATCTGTTGCACGCCACTGAGCAGGTGGGCAAACATACCTTACAATGTGGGTTTGATTCTTTGGAGGCCTTCTGCAGAGCAGCTGTCACTGGGTCTGTTATACGTAGGCATGCTTGGTTAAAGGAACAAGCTCTGCCTGATCATGTTAAAGCAAAACTACTAGATGCCCCCTTACAGCAGGATGTTCTTTTTGGAGTTAAAGCAGAAGAAGTTTTAAAGAAAATGGAAGATAAGGCAAAATCTATGCAGACAGTCAAAGATTTCCTACAAGTACAACCCCCTCGCTTCAGCAGAAACTGGCCAACAAAAAATGGGTCCTTTCCAGCCACTGACAGACCACTGAGGGGTAAATACAGACGCCCAAGGGGCAGAGGACAGCCACAAGCCCAGTATAAACCTCGCCAATGGGGCACTACAACACAGAAGGGAGGAGAAGACAGGTCTCAATCCACCAGAAGGCAAACTAAATGACTTGCACCTCATCTGGCCAAGCAATACTCTCTTGGCAGCCCCCTTGGGGGGAAAACTAGCACTTTTTGCAGACAACTGGCACATTGTCACAAAGGACAAATGGGTCCTAGACATAATTTTACGAGGATACAGATTCCACTTTCAGACCTTGCCAATGAAAAGAGGAATGCCAAACCTGCCACAAAATCAATGGGCAGAGGCACAATAGCAAATTACAGCTCTCCTGGACATGAGAGCCATTCAACTGGTACCTACTCGAGAGCAAGGCCAAAGATTTTACTCAAGACTCTTTCTAGTGCCCAGAAAGGACAATGCCTGGAGACCAATTCTGGACCTTTCAATTCTAAACACTTACAAGTACCCAAATTCAAGATGCTAACACTACAGCAGCTACTTCCCATGTTGAGCAAGGGAAGCATGGCTAGTAATGTTTGATCTCAAGGAGGCATACCTGCATGTCCCTATCAGACAAAGTTGCAGAAGATACCTCCGTTTCATTGCAGGTTCAACCCATTACCAGTTCTCTGCACTGCCCTTTGGGTTATCTACTGCACCCAGAGTTTTCACAAAATGCCTGGCACCAATAATTGCATACTGCAGACAAAGAGGAATTCAAATATATCCATACCTGGACGACTGCCTCATCCAAGCAGAAAGCAAAGACATTCTCTTACATCATCTGGCCTTTGTAAACCATCTACTAAACTGCCTGGGGTACACAGCAAACGAAAAGAAGTCAAAACTAGTACCCTCACAAAAAATGACATTCCTGGGTGCCAGCTTGAATACAACGGCCCAGAAGGCTTATCTTATGCCAGACAAGCAACTACAACTGACTCAATATTTCAACACAATGGCAACAAAGACCCAATTAACTGCAAGAAAAAATTTTGCAGGCTTTGGGCTTCATGGCATCTTGCATACTAATAATACCATTTGCAAAACTGCATATGAGGAAATTACAGTGGTACCTAAAAAGCGTATGGTCTCAACACAGCTTGGACACAATGATATCTCTCATTCCCTGCCTACAACAGGAATTTCTATGGTGGTCACAGGCATGTCACCTCAACAAGGGTCAGCCTTTCACCTTGCCCCCAGCCAGGCAGACTATCACAACAGATGCTTCAGTCTACGCCTGGGGGGGCACACATGGCAGGACAATGCATTCAAGGCCTATGGACTGCAGATCAAAGAAATCTGCACATAAATCGAAAAGCGATGCTAGCTGTACAGAAAGCTCTGACAGCCTTCAAGGATCTATTAGATCCAGGACAACTTGCAATAAAGACGGACAACACCACAGTAATGTGGTACATAAACAAGGGGGTACGCATTCCTACCCTCTATGCAGGCAAGCAATGATTTTATGGAACACAGCTCTGGCCTACCAAGTCCAGTTACAAGCTCATTTCCTGCCAGGACAGAAGAACACATTGGCAGACGACCTCAGCAGAAACATCAAAGATCCCCACGAGTGGAAACTAGATCCACAAATATTTGCAATGATAACTCAAAAATGGGGCCTTCCCAGCCTAGACCTGTTTGCCAGTCCTCAAAACTACCAACTGACAAAATTTTGTACAAGGACATTTCATCATCACGCTTGGAAAGTGGACGCTCTCTCTTTCAGTTGGAAAAACCTGACCGCATATGCCTTCCCTCCATTACCTCTCCTCACAAAGGTTCTTTTGAAGGTCAAAAAGGAGAGACCACGACTACTTCTCATAGCCCCAGACTGGCCACGCCATCACTGGTACCCGCTATTGAAAAATATGGCCCAAAGCCCACCATGGATATTGCCTCAAATACTCCATTTGCTAACTCAACAAAACAAACAGATTCTTCACAGCCAGCTCAAAACTTTAAATCTGGCTGCATAGCACATCAACTAAACATCCAACCAGCTCCTCTTTCACAAGCAGTTCTGGATGTTATTCTGGAAGCCAGGAGGCCAAGCACCAGGAAGGCTTATTCGGACAAATGGCAAAGGTTTTGTGTCTGGAACCAAGCTAAAGGCCAAGACACAATTCAGCCTCACATGCCTCGCATTCTACAGTATTTAGCTGAGATGTTGCATAAAGGACTTTCCTTTTCCTCAATTAAAATCCATGCTTCAGCTATTTCAGCTCACTACAACACGGAACCACCTTTATTTTCACATCCTCTTCTAAGGCAGTTCCTCAGAGGGGCAAAAAACATTAGACCACCCAGGAGAGCACCAACACCAACATGGGACCTCAACTTTGTTCTGGAAAAACTAACGCTACCTCCCTTTGAACCAGCTTTCTCTGTAGATCTTCAGTTCCTATCATGGAAGACTGCCCTGCTCCTAGCAATAACTTCAGCTAGGAGAGTCTCAGAGCTACAGGTACTAATGGCAGTGGAACCTTTCCTCATTTTTCATCAAGACACCGTTTCTCTACGAATTAATCCTTCCTTTATGCCTAAGGTGGTTTCCAGTGTAGCTTTAAATCAAACCATCCACTTACCCACCTTCTTCCCCAATCCACAGAACAAAGGTGAGAGACTCCTGCATTCCTTGGACATTCACAGGCAGCTTCGTTACTACTTGGACAAAACTAAGGCTTTCAGAAAAACTGACCAGCTCTTTGTATCCTATGCTACAGCTTCTCAAGGGAAGGTTTTATCTAAGCAAACCATTTCTAAATGGATAGGTCATTGCATACATTTCTGCTATACCCATCATGGGAAACCAGTTCCTGCTACCATTAGATCCCACTCTACCAGGGCAACAGCTACTTCTACAGCCTTTCTCAGGGGGGTTCCAACCAAGAAGATTTTAGAGGCTGCAACTTGGAGTTCAGTACACACCTTTACCAAACACTATCACTTACCTCTTTACTCTAAGTCCAGGGCGGGCTTCGCCACTGCAGTTCTCCAGGGCCTTATTGCCTCCACTAACCCTCTGTGATACCTCCCCCCTACCTTAGCTTTGGGTTTCAACCCAAGTGTGATGACTGCAGCAGGGTAACACAATGAACATAGTACAGTTTTGTACCTACCATAAATGTAGATGTTTGAGTGTTTACCCTGCTGCAGTCCAGGTTACCCTCCTTCCATCCCCTCTGATCTACTGGCAAAATCTCTTCTATGCCTTACTGATGTATTTGCTTATAACTGAAGGGATTTTGTGTTTGTGCAGTGTTCACTCCATTTGGTACTAATTCTGACCACCTTTTTGGGGGCACCTGACATCTGGGGCAAGAAAAACTGTAGAAAATGGCGTCTCTTGCAATATATATACCCCTGGCGCACTGACGTCAGGGAAGAGGCGACAGCAACTGACGCCGGACCAAGACTTTGGAATTCTGGCCGACTGCGGGACCGCCTGACTACAGGATAACCCAAGTGTGATGACTGCAGCAGGGTGAACACTCGAGCATCTACATTTATGGTAGGTACAAGACTGTACTTTATATGCAAGACAAATTCTGCAGGCTTTGGCCTTCATGGCATCCTGCATCCTACTAATTCCATATGCGAGACTGCATATGAGGAAACTTCAGTGGTACCTTTATGGAGTCAAAGTTGTCATAGTCTGGAAACAATGATTACTCTCATTCCCTGCCTACAACAGGAGTTTCTATGGTGGGCAAAGGCATGTCACCAAAACATGGGATGGGCCTTCACTCTACCCCCTGCCAGACAAACCTTACAGACGCATCAAATTATGCCTGGGGGGCCCACATGGCGGAAAGATGCATTCAGGGCATATGGACCCCAAAACAAATGCATCTACATATCGACCAGAATGAGATTCTAGCTGTTCAAAATGTCCTGACAGCCTTCAAGGACTTACTTCATCCAGGGCAACTACTGATAAAGACGGACAACTACTGATAGACTGACAACACCACGGTCATGTGGTATATAAACAAGCAGGATGGTACGCATTCATACCCCCTTTGCAGATTAGCCATGGCACTGTGGGACACAGCTTTGAGTTATCAAATACATCTTCAAGCTCAATTCCTGCCAGGAAAGCAAAATACTCTGGCAGACGATTTAAGCAGAAATCTTATGGATCCTCACGAGTGGAAACTAGATCCACAAGTCTTCAGCATGATAAAGAAATGGGGGAGCCTAGACATAGATCTATTTGCTTCCCCTCAGAATTATCAATTGAAAAGATTCTGCACAAGGACTTAACACAGACAAGCATAGAAAGTGGATGCTCTATCCTTCAGTTGGAAAAACCTATCAGTTTACTCCTTTCCTCCACTTCCTCTTCTTCCCAATATTTCTCCTAAAAGTCAGACAAGAGAAACCAAAGATGATACTAATTGCCCTGGACTGGCCCCGCCAATACTGGTACCCAATCCTAAGGAACTTGTCTCAATACCTAGCTTGGACCTTACCTCAAAGACCTCAACTACTGTCCCAGCAAAACAATCAGATCCTGCACAATCAATTCCAGATACTGACCCTGGCAGCATGGCTGATCATGTAGTTAAACAAACAATACCTCTCAGTAAAGCTGTGATGGATGTCATTTTGGTAGCCAGAAGGCCTAGTACTAGAAAATCTTGTGCTGATAAATGGAAGAGATTCTGTGCTTGGAATCGAGCACAAGGAACGGATACAGCAGAACCATTTCGGCTCAGTACAATACAGAGCCACCAATCTTTTCTCATCCTTTTACTAAAGCAGTATCTTAGAGGAGCCAAAATGTAAGGCCTCCTAGAAGATCACCAATTCCTGCATGGGACTTCAATTATGTGTTGGAAAAGCTCACCCTGCCTCCTTTTGAACCAGCTGCTACTGCTGATATAAAATTATCATGGAAAACAGCTCTGCTACTAGCAATTACTTAAGCAAGAATAGTTTGAGCTACAGGCCCTTATGGCTGTAGAGCCTTTTATCATATTTTACCCTGCCTATGGTGGTTTCCACTGTGGCCCTTAACCAAACTATTCATCTGCCAACCTTTTATCCAATCCGCAGAACAAGGGGGAGAGAATTCTGCATTCCTTGGACGTACACAGACAGCTAAGATTCTACTTGAGCAGGACTAAAGCTCTAAGAAAATCTGAGCAATTACTAGTGACATATGCTGCAGGATCAGAAGGAAAGGCTATGTCAAAGCAGACTATTTCAAAGTGGATAAGCCACTGCATTCGTTTCTGCTACTTACACCATGGTAAACTTGTGCCCGAGGGCATTGGGTCTCATTCCACCAGAGCTGCAGCTACTTCAGCAGCCTTTCTCAGAGGAGTACCAACCAAAGACATTCTAGAGGCTGCTACTTGGAGTTCTGTTCACACCTTTACAAAGCATTTTCATTTGCCTCTCCAAGTCCATGGCAGGCTTTGCCACTGCAGTTCTGCAGGGCCTTATTGCCGCACCTAATGCTGTTTAGCTCCAGCCTCCCAACCATAGCTTTCGGATTCTACCCAAATGTAATGACTGCAGCAGTGAAACATGAACATAGTACAGTTGCGTACACTTACCGTAAATATAGATGTTCGAGTGTATTCACTGTTGCAGTCCAGGTTACCCGCTCGCCATCCCCCTTTCATTCTGGAGATGTTCACCGTGTTTCACAGTTGCAGTCATTACACTTGGGTTATCCTGTTGGCAGACTACCCACAGTCGGCCTGAATTTCAAAGTCTTGGCCCGGCGTCGGTTGCTGTCACCTCTTCCCTGACGTCAGTGTGCCAGGGGTATAAAAGATGCAGCCGACACCATTTTCTTCAGTCTTTCTTGCCGTGCGGTGCCCAAAGCAAAAGAAGTTTGCAGGTGCCGGTCTGCCGACTCCTGAGATTTTCAAAATTGAATTTCAGAACCGAAGTCTTCAATAAAGCTAAGTACCCCGTTGGGGAAACTTTTTCTTGTTCCAGACCGATGTTAGTAAGTTAACAATTGTATTTCTTGTGGGAAGCAAATACCTCATAAGGATTTTCACTCTAGGCCCCCACCACGACGTTGCTAGTTGTCGGTTTTGCGCTAGATTCAACCAACACACTATTAAGCGTCGGTTTGATTTTGCTTTACATTACTTTGGCCGAAGGTTTAATTATATAATGCCGTCGGAACAGCCGACTGGAATTCATAAAAAATGCAAGGACATAGAAAAGGACAGGCACCCGAGGTCCAAAACCGACCACAAAGCCTCTTCTAGGCCAGTCTCCGGTTCTCAGTGAGGCGCTTTCGCAGCCCCTGACACCCGCTACCTCAGAGCCACAGGCCGCCTCCGACTCCCAAGTGAAGACACTTAGGCCTCTGGAAACTCCAGGTATTGGGCCTACGAAAACTATTCCCTCAGATGGGTCTGGAGCCGCTGAGCAGGCATCGGCTTCTGAGGGTGTTTTCAGACCTACACAGCTTACTATCAGGACTACTTCAGCAGCCAAGACAAAGTCTAAAACACCTATAAAGACAAAGAAACAAGTTCAGCATTCACCTGGACAGTCATCCATGCCAAAGAAACAGATGCTTAAAATGGCCAAGGACCTAATTACCATGATCAGGGGTTCCCATCCCCCTCCTGATAAAAGGCCTAGGCAAGATACTGACTAGGATTCCTCTGACCAGGTTTCTATTTTCTCTGATTCCTCTTCAGAACCGGGATATTCTCTTCCTCTTTATGAGGATTCTGATGCTGAAGAATCTATCCCTTTAGCCTATCCTCCTGAGGATTATTCTTTTGGGGAAACCCTGCACACCATGAGGGAGCATTTCCATTGGTAGAGACAAGATTATTCTGAATCCAAGAAAAGGCTCAGATTTTCTTTTATTGCCTCAGCCCAGGCCCCTTTCTATTCCCCCAGTACTAGATATTGTTGATGATGTTTTTTTCTGAATCCAGTTTGTCTCCTGATTCTTTACCCCCTGCACCAGTTAAGCCAGATGGGTACTACAGGGTCCCAGACTCGCATAAATTTATTTATAAAAACCCTGCTGCTGCCTGCTGCTGACCCAGAAACAATTTCACAGGGTCCCAAAGGGGTCAAGGCTTCCACTGCAAAAAAATCCTGTTCCCTCTGATAGGGATTCAAGAGCACTGGACAGATGGGGGGAAAAAGTCTACACCTCTGCTACTTTAGCTGTAAGGGCTTTAAACTGTCAGTTTCACATGCTTAAATACCAACAGTATCTGATGTCTTTGCTCAAACAGAAAATGCTTACAAGCTCAGAATGTACTGAAAATAAGGAAATGCAGGATTTGTTGCATGCAGCTGAACAAGTGGGAAAGCATACGTTGCAATGTGGTTTTGATTCATTAGAGGCTTCTTGCAGAGCCGCAGTTGCAGGTTCTCTCATTTGACGGCATGCTTGGCTAAAGGAACAAAGTTTACCTGATCATGTTAAAGCAAAATTGTTGGATGCTCCATTACAGCATGATACTTTGTCTGGTGTTAAGGCAGAAGAGGTGTTAAAGAAAATGGAGGATAAAGCAAAATCAATGCAGACAGCAGAGGATTTCTTACAGGTTCAGCCACCCAGATTTAGCAGGAACTGGCCTTCAAAAAACCGGTCCTTTCCAGTGTCAGTGACAGTGACAGTGTCGGAGTCAGGCAAAGAGGCATATACAGACGCCCAAGAGGCAGATCTCAGCCACAAGTCGCATACAGACCTAAGCAGTGGGGTGCTTCTGCCCCCAAAGGCGGAGAAGACAAATCACAACCCTTTAGGAAACTGTCGCAAAGACTTCCCTGTACCAATGGCAAGCACTTACCTCTTGTGGGCAGCCTTAGGGGGGAAAACTTGCATTTTTCTCACAAAATGACCCAAGACAAATGGGTACTAAATACTGTTTCCCAGGGTTTCAGGTTCCACTTTCACACCCTTCCAAGGCCAAAAGCTATGCCAGACCT